>NW_026000142.1:6325892-6382080 GCF_001458135.2 Marmota marmota marmota
CCCTCCCTCCCTCCCTCTCTGCCTACTGATCATCATGTCCTGAGCCACTTTCCTGTGCCACACACTTCTACCATTATGTTATGCCACACCTTGGCCCCAAGGAATGGAGTTGGCAGGAGGTCCATGGACTGACCTTGGACCTCTGAAACTGTGATCCCCAAAATAAACTTGTCAGGTCTTTTCATCATGGCAGTGAAAAAGCTGACTAAAATGCTCCTCCATCTATGCCAAGCTTCTGATAACCACCATTCTACTCTCAACTTCTTTGAGGTCAACTGTGTAGATTCCACATGAGTGAGATCACGTGGTATATTTCCTGTACCTGGCTTACTTCACTTAACATAATGATCTCCTGTTCCACCCATATTGTCACAAATGACAGGATTTTATTCTTTTTAGAACTGAATAATATTCCTTTGTACAAACGTACCACCTTGTCTTTATTCATTCATCAGTTTATGGACACTTGGGTTTTTTCCATTTCTTGGCTATTATGAATAGCCCTTCAGTTAACATGTGATAAACATAGGAGTGCAGATGTCTCTTCAACACATTGGTTTCATTTCTTTGGATGTATACCCAGTAGTGGGATTGCAAGATCATATGGTAGCTCTATTTTTTTTTTAAGAATTTCCATGATGACTGTACTAAATTACATTTCCACTAACAGTGCACAAGGGTTCCATTCTCTCCACAACCTCACCAGCTCTCTAGCAGCATGGAGGCCCAGAAGACTATTCTCAACCCTGATTGGCTGTGGCACATTGGAAGAAAGTGAGCGGTACAATACTGTTAAGATAATTAGCTAGCTACGGTGCATCTTCAAATGACCCTGATTCACTCTAAAGCTTTTCACTTAACTGTATTGATTTGTTTGTTTTAATTGTGTTAATGCGTTCTTCCATAAAAGATACATTAGAACAAAATCAACTAATCGGTTAATACATGATCACACATTTTCAAAGATACGCAAAGCATGCAACCAAAAAAACCCCACTGTTTTAATAAGGGAGAGTACACTATAGAACTATCAAACATTTTAATGTGGATACCTCTTATTCTGAATTTTACATACTGCCATACCTGTGTAGTGTTCTACTTCTACATAATAATAAAAATCCAGTCCTGTGATGTGCCAAATGGAAATCTGTCAGAAATCACTAAAGTCATTTCTTTAAAACATCCACAGGGATGAGGAGTTAGAAGAGTTAATGTACTCAATGCATCATTACTTCCCAACCCTTCAACAAAAAGGAAATCAGCTTTTGGTGTACTATGTATATTTCAGCACAGAACAATAAATAAATGTGCTCTCTCTCTCTCTCTCTCTCTCTCTCTCTCTCTCTATATATATATATATATATATATATATATATATTTCTAAACACAATTGAATAAAGTAATTTTGTTTCTAAAGCAGCAGAGGCATCCATCAATCAGTTTAAATACATTTTTATACAACCCTAGTGAAGAATAAAGCATGAATTTAAGCCCTGTATCACTTTACATGCTCTCCACTGAGAACTTTCTGGGAACTGCTGCCACCTGTTGGTCATCAATTATAATACATCAGATTCGGGATCCAGCTGCTAGAGTCTTTGTACACACTATATGGCTATTTACAATTACCAGAATTTATGAACATGATTTTTATCACTTGGAGTGCTCATACTTTCTCAACATAACTAAGATGTATATGAGTGCACAGTTATCATAAGATTTAATTGTAAAAAGTTACTCCAAAACTGTTAGGATTTTGAAATGGAGTCAAAACTTACTTGCAATTGATTGGCTTCAAAAAGCACTCGGGTAAGTGGGATGGTAGGTCCCAAAATATTTCCACAACACACTCTTGATTTTTATTAATAGTCTCTACACAGCTGATCCTTTTTAGTCATCATAAGGATACAACCGTTTCACTGTTGTCATACTAACTTAGCTGTGGGAAGAGATATAAGAATGTAATCAACTTAAAAACACCAAAGCCAGTTTATGTCTAACAAGAGTGGGAACCTATATATTACAAAAAGAAGAGATCTTTCATATGAAAATACTTGTATAAACATTTTAGTGGGTTCTATAAAAACCTGTCAACATGCCAAAATAAGATGACTTAGAGGGAAAACAAAGATTTCTGACATATTTCACTTTTTGTAATGACCTCCAGATTCATCCACGTTATGGCGAATGACAAGATTTTCTTCTTTGTAAAGACTGAATTGTACACCACTGTGTTCTTTGCTTTATTTGTCCATCTGTTGATGGACAATTTGGTTGATCTTGGTTAGTGTGAATAGTGCTGTGATAAACATGGCTGTGCAGGTGTATCTTCAACATATTGATTTAATTTTCTGTGAATATACACCTAGAAATAAAATTACTAATCAGAGCAATACACAGATTTAATTCAATCTCTAAAAGTAAATCAGCTTTTGGTGTGCTATGTATATTTCATCACAGAACAATAAATAAATGTAATATATATATATATATATATATATATATATATATATATATATATATCTCATAAATAAATGTAATATATATATATATATATATATGTGACATTTTACAGAAATAGAAAAATTAATACTAAAATTTGAATGGAGCCACTAAAGACCCTAAGAGTTGTCTTGAGTAAAAAGAACAAAGCTAGAAACATCACACTGTCTGGTACCTAAATAGACTACAGAGGCATAGTAATCAAAAGAACATGATATTGACATAAAAACAAACACACTGACCAATGGAGCTGAATAGAAAGCCCAGAAATGAATACTAACACAACCAACTGACCTTTGACGAAGGGCAAGAACATATGATAGGAAAAAAGTAATTTCTTCGATAAACAGTATTGGGAAAACTAGATATCCACTTGTAAAAGAATAAAGTTGAACCATTAGCTCACACCAAATTCAAAAAGCAGCTCAAAACTAGTTACAGACACATAAGACCTGAAATTCCAAAAAATACTAGAAGAAAATAATGGGGTAAAGTTTCCTGACTTTGGTCTGGACATGGATTTGTTTAGTATGACCCCAAAATATAGGCAACAAAAAACAAGAAAAGTTAAGTGGAATTACATCAGACTGAAAACTTCTGCCCAGCAAAGGAAACAAACACAGAGTAAAGAGACAGCCTACAGAATGGGAGAAGGTATTTGAAAACCATAAATCCAAAATATGTAAAAAATTCAAAAAACTGAATAGCAAAAAACAAACTCATTAAAAATAGTCAAGGAGTCTGAATAGACATTAATCTAAAGAAGATATGCAAATGGCCAATAGGCATATGAGAATATACTCAACATTACTAATCATGAGGATAATGGAAATTGAAACCACAATGAGATATCATTTTCACAGCTGTTAGAATGGTTCTCATCAAAAGCAAAAACAGCAAGTCTTGCCAAATATACGGAGAAAAAGAAGAACTTAGTGCACTGTCAATAGGAGTGTAAATGAGTGATTCCATTGTATAAAACAGTAAAAATGTTCCTCAAAAACTCAAAAAGAGAACTACCATATGATCCAATATGTATTTGTAAGCAAGTACTATATGTTCTAGGCAGCTGCTCTGTTAGGAACTAGAGTCTTTCTTAAGGCCTCAAATATCAAAAAGGACACTTCTAAATAATATGCCTAAGCAAACTCCAGTTCAATTGATGATGGTTCCAATGAAACCACTTTTCTTTTTTCTATAAAATAAGTGGCAACTGGAAGAATTATAAAAGCACTGGATTCTGTAACATGTCACATTGTCACTGAGAGCTGCATAAAAGCAGTGGAAAAGAGTTTCAAAGATTAACACCATCCAGAGAAACAGAAAGGTAGAGAAAGACCATGGCAGACACAGCTCCTAACACTAGCTATGAAGTGTGTAAACTTGCTCAAGTCTAAACTTTTCAAAGACTATTTTCTCTTCTTTAAGTATCAAGAGCATTACACAAAAGAAAACAAGCCTCAAAAAATCTAAGTTCTCTTTCAAAGTAATATTGCAATATTCTAATCAATTTTCAACTATAACTTCATATTTTAAAAAATATTATCTTTAATCTTGATATATGTTCAATAAATCTAAGACTTTCCCTTTAATGCTATGTCTGAGGAAAAAGTTGATGTTTATTTATCAGGCATTAGTCTGTAGAGGAGGTTTCTGATTTCTTTATATATGAATAACTCTGGTATTTAGAAAATTGTAAATACTGACTCATTTATTCCTTCGACATGAATTTCCATAGTTAGCATCACATACTGGGGAAGTAAAACTGAACAAGGGATGGCTCTTGCCTTCAAGTAGGTAATAATCTACTGTAAAGTTAAAATATAGAGACTTACAATGGAACTGGGCACGACAGTAGTATTTACAAGCAATAAACATACAGATCAGCAAACCCAGTCTTGATTGATGAGTAAGGAAAAAAGTCAGAGAAGTCTGCCTAAAGAAAGGAACTACCCAACCTGAGTTTGGATGATGTCTCTAAGACAACTAGCAATGTACACAGAAATAAAGAATATAGAACGATCTTTTATATCATGAAAAGAATAAACACAAAAATAAAATTCAAGGACAGGAAAGAGAATTATAGAGTAATGATAATATGCTATAGAATGTAACAAAATGATTAGAAAGGTGATGGATATTGAAGTTATCAACATTATAATAAATATTCCTCTAAGAAACTAAAATAAATAAAAGAGAAACATGTAAGTATTCAAATGTGTCATAGAAGTGAATGCTTCTAAAACATTTCAAATCTTCATATTAAAAACACCCAAGAAAACTTGATACACAGTGATTAACATTAACAAAAACAGTGCTAAAATTAGTGGACTTCAAGAATAAAGAAAGGATATTGTATGTATTGGAACTTCCATTTACATGGAAGACAAAAAGACTAATTCAGATTTTCTGTAGCTTCATTTGATGTCAGAAGACAGCTGACATACATGAGACAATGGTAAGCAGCTCCTAAGAATCTGGTTGTCAATGGCAATTTAGGTGTTTTGCTGTAAAGTGAGTGTGATAAGTTGCAGTATCATACCCCTTCCTCTTCTAATTAGAAATAGTACGCTTGATGGCGAATACTACATTTGGGCTAACTATTCTGCCATAGGGGCCATGGGTGGTCCCAGAGAGATAAAATAACTTTCAAATTGATTCAGGTTAGAAAGCAAGGGTAGGAGCACTCAATCCCCGTAATTCAGAAGATCCCAAGAGCAGGGGACCTAAGGATTGATGGAGGACCAGGATACTTTAGATTTCCCTAAACAAGATCTAGTAGGGAAGTCACAGTGATGTTCCTGAGTTATTTGGTTACACTCACAGAGTCCCCACCCCCCACCACTGTGGATTTCCTCCTTCAATCTGTACCTGTGAGTGCATAAAGTGTTTTTTGTGGAGCGTTAACTGAATATAAAACAATTTGATCTGAGCTAACACATAATTGTACATGTAATACCAACATTAAAGTTGAGGAATTGAGGCCATCACAGTTCCATTCAGAAGTGTCACTAAGTAAAAATGACAATATTCTTGAAGAGAAGGATATCTAGCTATTTATTTTAAGACATATTTTTTCCTACAAAGAGATATGGGCCTGGCATGGTGGCACATACCTGTAATCCCAACAACTCAGAAGGCTGAGGTAGGAGGATCACAAGTTCAAAGCTAGCCTCAGAACTTGGCAAAGCCCTAAGCAGCTTAGTAAGACCTTGTCTTTAAAAAAAAAATCCTGGAGCAGTGGTACACACCTGTAATCCCAGAGGCTCAGAAGACTGAGATAGGTGGATCGCGAATTCAAATACAGCTCAGCAATGGTGAGGCACTAAGCAACTCAGTGAGACCCTGTCTCTAAATAAAATACAAAATAAGGGTGGGAATGTGGCTCAGTGGTTGAGTGCCCTTGAGTTCAATCCCTGGTACCCCCAAATAGATAGATAGATAGATGATAGATAGATAGATAGATAGATAGATAGATAGATAGATAGATAGATAGAGGCTGGAGATGTAGCTTAGCAATGAAGCACCCCGGATTTAATCTTCAGTATCAAAAGAAAAGAAAATGAAAGCTATGGCCAGAAATCAGATTTACATAAATTTCAGGAACTGTTTAACCAGCTGATTGAACATTGGAAGACAATATTGGAGCACCAGTGATGAAGGTATTTGGGGAAGTGGGATATGGATATACTATTCATGTTTTAACCACTTCTCACCAGGGGAAACTCTCACATCAGCGTAAAAGAAAAAGACAGTGGGTTGAAGTCTATAAATTGATGGCTTTGTCATGTAGGTCATCACCCAGTCATGGCCAACTTCATAAATTGTGGAATGAGGAGTTGATTGTCATTTAAGTTAAAGGAAAATATATTTTAAGGATGGAATTTTATCATGCGGGATGAAATGTATGCTTTGCAGCATTAACCAGTGTATGCTCTTACTTCACCTCACATTGAATTCATGGATCCAGAAGGAAAGGGAGAGGTGGGACAGTGCATGTATACAGATGGTCCCCAACTTACAATGGCTTCACTTAGGACTTCTCAATTTTACAATGAAATGAAAGCAATACGGTACAAAAGAGACCAAACTTTAGTTTGGGATTTTGATCTTTTCCCAGGCCAGTGATACAAAGTCTGACACTCTCCAGATGCTGGGCTGTGGCAGTGAGCCACCGGTACCAGTCAGTCACATGATCACATGAGATAACAAGCAATATTCTACAGTGTCCTGTGTAGCCAGTGTTTTAGGAATACAGGTTGTAAGGTTGGGATCAGGGGTGTCCCCCAAAGCTCCTGTGTTAATGTACAAATGTTCAGAGGTGAAATGATTGAATTATGAGAGTTATGACCTCCTAGTCTGAGTGGGCTGATTAGGTCATAAGTGTAGGGAGGTAGGGGAGTTTGTAGGTCACTGAGGGAATGCTCTGGAAGTTTTCATCATCCTGGCAACCCCTTCCTGCCTACTCCCTCTCTTTACTTCGTGGCTGCTATGAATAAAGTACTTTCTTCAACTATGCCTTTCTACCATATGTTTCGCCTCATCTTGGGCACAGAGCAATGGACTCAGATGACCATGAACTAAACCTCTGAACCTGTGAACCAAAATAAGCTTTCCCTCTTTTCCATTGTTCTTGCTGAGAATTTTGGTCACAGAGATGAAGAGTTGACTACAATAGAAATGTGTACTAAGAAACAGAGTTGTCGTTGTGACTAATCTGACCATGTGGTTCAGAAGCCTTTGGAACTTGTTTGTGGGAAGAATTTGGAAAAGTTTATAGATAGAGATGGAAATTTTTCAGAATACTGTAAACTGGGTTTAAGGGGAAATTTTGGTGGGAACTCAGTCTAGAATGCCAATAGAAATGCAGGCTGCACTCATGGGATTTCAAAGGGAATTGAAGACTCTATTGAGAATTGGAATAGAGAACATGTGTATTACACATTCTAGTAAAGAACTTGTCTAGTTTTGCTCATGTTCTGAGACTTTGTTTGAGGCTGAATTTGAAAGTGATAGATTAATTAATCTGGTGGAGGAAATTACAAGACAGCACAGCACCCAGTCAGTGGAATGGATATAGCTGGCAGTTTTTAGTCAGGTTTACTGACTTGTAAGCAAAAAGAAGAGCTGAAGAATTTTAAATACTTTCAGTTTGACCAGAAAATTGCATGTAAAACATACAAAGGAAAATGACAGCAACTAAAGAGATGCTAAGTACTTTGCACATACATTAGGAAGGCCGATAGGAAACCTGACTACCACATCCCATCCATATTCGATAAATTACATGAGTTATTCAACACTTTGAAATAACATAAGACTTTGTGTTAGACGAATTTGTGCAACTGTAGACTACAGTAAATGTTCTGAGCACATTTAAAGTAGGCTAGGCTAAGCTATGTTGTTTGGTAAGTTAGGTGAATTAAATGCATTTTTGATTTAGCTATACCTTCAATTTACAATGGGTTCATAAGGATATAATCCTATTATAAGTCTAGGAGCATGTGTGCTGTATATACCTAAATGTCCTCATTAATTGTTTTTCCTATTTTTCTGGTTTTTTTGTTTGTTTGTTTGTTTGTTATTGTTTTGTTTTGTTTTGTCACTTGTAGGGATGGGAGAGGAAGTCTTTCCCTTTCCCTGTATTCTCCGAGCATTTGCCTCTAATCTTATTTCAGGTCCCTCTTCTGTGTGCTTGTGTGCCTGAACAACACCATTTATACAGACACACAGTCAGTTTCCTAAGTAATACCCATACTGACAGAACAGCTGATCTGAAAGAGTTCCAGCATCAGATAAATACTGTAACTGTAATTGTTCACTGCCATAACCTTGGGATATCATTGTTCTTTTACCCAAGTTATTAATTCTATCCCCCATGATGTTGCATTTTGGAATAAGAAGATGCACTCCTAGAAATTCTGGGTCTTCAATGCTACCACCAGGCAGAGTGGAGAGAGAGAGAGAGAGAGAGAGAGAGAGAGAGAGAAAATATGAATGGAACTCTTGCAAAGCAACTTCCTCAGGATGGCTCCTCAAATATCATACTTCTTAGTCTTAGCACCTCAAACAAGTTATATTTATCTTTGATTCTATTTTGCTTCAGCTCTCTCTATACATTTCCCTTAATTATGTGGTCACATTATGTGAAATATAATATTATGGTCAAGACAAATTAATCAGTTAATGAAAAAGTGATGAAACAACTTTGGAAAGATATTTAAATAATTTTATCTTTTTCCATTGCTGATTTAAACACAAAATATGGAGACTAACCTTAGAACATAAACCTCAAGAGGTTAATGTCTCAAGTGTCAATATTTCTTTCATAGAAAATATTCTACAGTTTAGGCCCTGGACCTTGATCGAAACTGCAACAGAAACAAAGGAAAAAGAATGTCTAGGTCCGTATATAAGCCTGCACTCTGATAGGAGCCAACTAAGAAAACAAACAACATATCAGCTATTTAACTCCTGATAATAAGAAATTTCATAAAGAAAATAAAACTGGGAAGTTTGATTAAAGAAAGACTTGGTTGTTGGCATGGTGGCACATGCCTGTAATCCCAGTGGCTAGAGAGGCTGGGGCAGGAGGATGTCATGTTCAAAGCCAGCCTCAGCAACAGTGAGGCACTAAGCAACTCAGTGAGACCCTGTCTCTAAATAAAATACAAAATAGGGATGGGGGGTTGTGGCTCAGTGGTTAAGTGGACCTGGGTTCAATACTTGGTACAAAAAAAAAAATGACATGTTTGTAAGGCTAACTTAGCTAGAGTAATAGAAACATTGAGAATGAAATGTTGAGAGGGAGGAAATGTTGAAAATATGGGAAAGAGGCCCTCCAAGCAGAGAGAACAGCAAATGCAAAAACTCTCTGATGGGAAGAGGCTTAGAATACAGTCAGTACAGATGTGGCATGGTAAAGAAGGGGTAGTGCATAGAGAGTGAGATCACAGAGAGAGGAAGACCAGATCAGGTGAATCTGAGGGGAAGGGAAGAGGAGTAGGAGAGGGTGGATTGCTTTGTAATCGAAATTGAAGCCAAGAGAGTGTTTGAACTAGGGATGGGTATGATGTGACTCAAGCTTCAAGAGACCACTAGGGCTGCTAAAGGGAGAATAAGAGGGAGAAGGAGATCAAGAAGATTAATTGGACAACTGAAATAGTGGTGGTAAGAGTAAAACATGAAGACTAATCAAATCCAAAATGTATTTTGGAGAAAGAGTCAATAGTAATTCCTGATGGAGTAGATGTGGAGTGATTTGAGAAATGAATGATACTTCCCTACAGGATCCACACACAAACTAGTACTTATTTTTTAATCAATGTATCATGATAGAGACTATGAGATCTATGTTAAACTTCAATTATATAGGAAGTCTTTAACCACAACGTGGCTATAAGATCTTAAGATACAATAACTTCCAGGTTCCCAAATAGGTACTATTCTAATCACATAACACCAGTGGCATGAGTGCCAATTAAACTCTTTCACTTACCTTTCAAAATACACAATATTTTAGTTTTTAGCTTGTATAAAAATCTATTACAATATACCACTGATGACTTCTTAAACTTATTTACTTGTGCAGAAATGTTTTAAAAATTACCTAGCAAACTAAACAATTGTCCTTTAACACTAATGTTTGCAAATGCTGCTTCTTCTTTCTATATATATATATATATAAAATATATATATATATATATAAATATATATATATAAATATATATATATATAAAATATATATATATATATTTTTTGCTTTATTTATTTTTTCATTTATTTATTCCTTCAATTAATTATTGAACAAACATTTATTGAGCTCCTCAAATATGCATGCAAGGTGCTAATGCCTAAGAGTGAAAATGGAGTAAGGTGGGATGAAAGACATTATTCCTACATCAAGAAGGTTACGATCTAGTAAAAAAAAAAGACAGAGAGAGAGAAGAGAGAGAGAGAGAGAGAGAGAGAGAGCACAATAATAAAGCTGTCATGATTTATAAATGAGATGTTCCCAAAAATTCATGTGTGAGACAATGCAAGAATTTTCATAAGTGAAATGACTAGATTATGAGAGGTGTAACCTAATTGATGAATGAATTCACTGATAACTGGATTAACTGGGGATATCTGTCAGGTAAGTTTTGATTGGAAGAAGAAGGTTACTGGAGTGTGTCTTGGGGTTTATAATTTGTCCCTGATGAGTGGAGCTCACTCTCTCAGCTTCCTGTTGCTATTCCTAAGCTGCTTTCCTCTGCCATGCCCTTCTATATGTTCTACCTCACCTGGGGCCCAGAGCTATGGAGTCAGACAACCATAGAATGAATCTCTGAAATCATGAGCCAAAATAAATTTTTCCTCCAATAATTGTTCTTGTCAGCTCTTTGGACACAGAGACAAAAAAGCTGGCTAAAATGAGCCTTTATAGATTTTATTTTATCTACAACTTTTAAAAGCTGTGTGTCCCAAAAACTATCTAGAATTGGCAAATTAAAAAAAAATAGAAGTATAAACTTACAGGCTTTTGAATCACATAATTTTAGAAATACATATTAAATAACTATTATATTCCACAGTTCTACCATTTACAAATACATACATATATTCTACTTGTGGTTTTTAAAAAACAAGTTGTTTAATTATCTCAATCCTATCAGAGACACATCTGGTAATTGTCTAGCAAGGTCAGAATCATTCCCTATTATTTATTCCTAAGCCACCTAAGTGGCAGAGAAAATGTTCATAAATAAACAAGATCTAAAATACTTTGAGAGAAAATATCTTACTTGAGTATTTTAAAAATACAAATGTGAAACCTGATTAGACTTTTTTTTCTGATTTTTATTATCTTTCAAAATAAACTCCTTTAGTTCTAGTGAATAGAATTTGACCAAAAAAAATGTAAACATTAGACAACTTTTGAAAACCAGAGCTCTTTCTCTTCAGTTGACTTTAATTTTTGGATCCTGCCTGCTGTATTGTATATTTCTTAAAACACAAAATCCCAACAGAGAAAAAGAAGGGCTAAAAGTCCCTAACTCTAAATTTCAAAATAAGTAAATAAGTACATATTTGAGAGGAAAAAAAATGGAAATTAAGTAACTTCATGCCTTCATGGAAAATGAAATTGAAGCAATAGGGGAGTTTTAAGGAATTTGCTTTATATCTACATTACTGATTCACAGAGTTTCCTTCTACTATTTTTCTTAACATATAGGATTTGAGTTTAAAATGAGTCAAGTAGGCTAAAAGCTTTTATGGGGATAAAAATCCGTGAGGTAATTTAGGTAGAAGACATATTTGCACACATGGTCCCAACCACTTCAAAAGGCAGCATCATTTCCTAACACGAGGGACAGCAGTGTTTGTCAGAGTACATTTGGGAAGGAATTTCTCCCAGGACCTTGATAGCACAAGTGTGGACAGAATAAATAAATCTGTCAGTGTGAACAAATTACTCACAAAGCCTGCTCTCAGGAGCTGTGTCTGTTCTTTCTTTCGGGCCTTTTAAAACTGTGGGATCTGTTCACCGTGGGACAGTGAGAAGAGGCAGGCCCTGTCAGGAGGCACACGTATCGACCAAGTGTCATCCCAGACAAGCATCTCCCCATGAATGTTTCACCTGGGGTCTGCTGCCCAGGTCCTGCCCTCCCTCCCCGTGACAGCCTGCTCCTCAAATCCTCCCCGAGAGCACTATTTGTTGATAAAGTCCTGACAAATACCTGTCTGAAATATCATAAAGCTATTGAAAGCTCAATTAATTCCACTTAAAATAGAAACAATGTCTGGATTTCATTCAAATCCAGTTTGACGTGTGTGTCATCCTGGAATCTATAAAGAGCTGCTGGGACTCTTGTCACTTCACTAGACCCTACCGTGTAAGATGCTTACCTGAGAAGTTGGCACAGGTGCATTGAAAAATAAAGCTCCTTTTCTTACTTACTAAATAGTTAAGCCTTGGGAATACACGTTTTTTTTCCTCCTAATTCTATGTTTTATTTATTTATTAATGCCTTCCAAATAGTTTAATAATCTTAAAAACACATTGTATAGCATAGTGAATGACTTTCCTCCTCTGCAGTTTCTATTAGTGAATCCTGGAAAGAAACAAGAGAATGCAGAGTTGTCTTTCTGATGCAATAGATTCTCAGTCTCCAACACCATGTCACTAGTTTAGTAAGTTTGCTTTTCTTGCAGTCTAAAGATGGATTAAAGCAGTTATGACTCAAATGCTAAGTATCTGCTGGGTGAAGAGGTCTGGTTTTTCTCAGAGAGAGTTTGCAAAGGTGAAGAAGAAAGCTGCCCATTTCCCTCTCACCTCTTTTGCCACCCTTTTGTTCTTCCAAACCCTCCCCTCTCAAACATCAGAAATGTGATCTCTGAACCACAGGATTGGAAGAAAAGAACATAGGGTATTTTTGATGGTACCAGATCTTTTTTTCCTTGAGAAAAGAACAAAACCAGAATTATGATATATCATGCAGGTCATTAAACAAGAAAGGTTGTCTTTTTCCATGTCTTCAGGGTGGTTTGGGAGAAATCCTGTATCTATACAGAGGGCCACATTTTAACATCTCTGTCAGTTCTTCTCAGTTCCTGATTCTCTGAGAGAGAAAACACAAATGCACAAATGTAGTATATATTTAGGAAGAATAAAATTACTCAATTTGTTAAAACATATCTATTGCAGTATATCTTCATTATTGGTGTTATTAAAATGTTATACAGATATATTTTGTCCGTTATGTGTTGACTATAAATTATACTTGCCCGAAAACAGACAGTATTCATTGCATAAAAGCAACTCTAATGTTCATTTTCTTCACTAAGTGAATCTTGTGCATTGGGTAATTCTGTTTTTTACATGCTAGGTGGCAAAAAAAGCCTGAGATTCTACCCAACTTCAAACTAACTCCCAAGTTGTAAAGTATGAGCTTTTGTAGGACCCAAGTCATTCAGAACATTAGTATAACATTTTACATAACTTGGAAAGTAAAAAAAAACAATGAAAAAAAGAAATTGAAGTATGTGTCTCAGAAGGTTCTGTGGAGACTGCCTCATTTTATTAAAGAATCATTTCTTTTGTGTGAACCATATGCAAAGTAATATGTTAAGCAATAATGATTCAAAAATAAATCTACCTGTTATAAGAAAATGAATTTCAAGGGGTATTTAATATTTATAGAGCACCTTTGAGTAGCAGGCACTTTACATTCATTATCTTATTTAATCAACACAGTGATCCTAAGAGGTGATTTTACAGAATACACAGGAAAGGTCACATCAGAAAGACCTCTCTCTTACATGAGCCTGGACATCTAGGAGGGAGCAAAGCCATATTTTGATTCTATAACTATTATACAATTATGCTAAATGTTTGCAATGATAATTTCATGGCTAAAAATTATCAGAAGTCTCCTTGGTCGTTTGTTCCATTATCATAATTAGATTCACAGAAACGAATATACTAAGTATAGTTAGAATCATAGGCTAGGAAGGAATTTCATTGTTCAAATAAAATTAAGTTCAGCTGAAAATAAAAGGAAATTGTAATAATAGTGGCTTACACAAAGCAAAAACTTATTTCTTTTTCAAGTAAAGAAAATCTCCAAGAACTTAATTTAATACTAGTATGGATGTTAAATGGATTTTAAGCTCCTTCTATCTTACTAATTTGCCATCCTTAGGTGTAGTCTTCTTTGTGAATCAATAGTCTTCAGCATTGCTCCAGCCATCACATCTGTATTCTATGCACCAGAATGGATGAAGAAAAATGTGATGAAGGGCTTAGTATCTCTTTAAGGAATTTCATGATTTCACTCCTAAAACTACTATTATATATCATTTGCCCATATATATATATATATATATATATATATATATATATATATTTGGATATATATATACAAACCTTACTATAGCAAAAGTTGAGATACACAATGTTTGGCTAGTGGCAATGTTCTCAGTTAATAATATTATTCAGGAAGAGAAGGAGAATGCATATGAGTAAACAACAAAAAATATTATGTTGAAGAAAGAAACTGATGTATCAACCCGAGCTCAGGAGAAAGAAAACATATATTCTCATTTTTTATAGACAGTATAAAAATTTTTACTTATTGAACAGGCTACACAAATCTCAGAACATAAGCATTTGATATTAATTTTCACTCTATCCAGAAGTTGATATTCTAAATATTATGACCCAGTGTGACATATGCCCAACAGAACAGATTAGATGTCTGGACCTACCTTAATGAACAAAAATTATAAATAACCACTGCGCAGGCTATACAGTACACACCAGGCAGTGGAGAACTCTGTGTGTTTCCTTTCGATCTATGATCTAAGACAATCTGTAAGACTATTGAGCTGAATGTTGAAGTTGTTATGGTTTGGATGTGAGGTGTCCCCCAAAGGCTCATGTATGAGACAATGCAATGTTTGGAGGAGAAATGATTGGGTTATAAACTGAACATAATCAGTGAATTAATCCCTCATGGGATTAACTGAATGGTAACTGGAGACACATGGGGTGAGGCTGGAGGAAGTGGTTCATTGGGGGCGTAGCTATGGGGTATATATTTTGTATCTGGCCAGTGCAGTCTCTCTTGTTACTGATCATCCTGTGAGCTGCTTCCCTCTGCCACACTCTTCTGCCATGATGTTCAGCCTCACCTTGAGCCCTGAGGAATGGAGCCTGCTATCAGTGGATTGAGACCTCTGAAACCATGAGACCCCAAATAAACTTTTCCTCCTAAAATTGTTCTGGTCAGATCTTTTAGTCACAGCAGCAAAAAAAAAAAAAAAAAAAAAAAAAAAAAAAACTGACTAAAATAGAGGTTTATCTTTAAATTTAAAAAAAAAATGTAATGGTGTTTCAATATATTAGCCTAAGTTATATAGGCTCAATCAACCCAATATGTCAGAGCCAACTGAAAAAACTAAAATTTCCAGAGAGCTTTCAAAGGCCAGAGCCCTATTGCATAAAGAACTCTGATGGCTTCTAGGAAGAAAAGAAATGATGTCACTTACATCTTGACAGTTTCCTACACTGAGAGGAATAAACACTCCTCTTGCCCCCACTTCTTACTCCAAGATTAGGGCAAACTCCTGTATGCCCTAATGGAATGAGAAGACAGACACCAAATCTGACATGAATATTAGAAAGGAGCAACTTGGTCCCCTGAAACATATTAACATTGTTTCCTCATGAACAATTTATCATGATCCCTGGGAGAGGAAATAAAGTAAAAGCTTTGCCCTCAGAGTCTCTTTCAAAACTAGGGGCACGTGAGGCAGTGATAATTTGTGACAAAACTCAGATGAAGAGGAAGCATTTCATAGCGGCCTGCAGATTTTCCAGTTTTTTGAGATACAGCATTACTGCCTTTGCTGGATCACCAACAGAGAAAATGAACTAGGTTAGAAGGAGATAACTTATTAGTCAATCTGTGGAAAGCGCATGCTGAGCCAGACTGAAACCACTAGCCTTTCTGAAGGAGACAGGCAGCTTCCTGAGTGATGGGTAGGCCACATCTACTGATCTCATCCCATACTCTTGTGAAATGAGTTGTGAGATGGGTTCCTCCTTCTGTTGACTTATTGTTGTTTACACAAATTTTAGTTGCCAGTTGAAAAATAGCAGCAGCAACAGCAGCAAGAGACTAGGCAGATTTTCCAAATGATTGTGACAGCAGGAACAGAAAGCACCCAGATCCGTTAGAATAGGACACAATTTTTTTTTCTAAGACAAAGAATCCAAGAGTTGTATGGAGAAGAGGAGAAATGTACAGTGGAGAAATATCCAGAAAGTTCCCCCGCCCAACCTCTCGCAGAGCCAGAAGTAGTGTTATTCTAGGTTCCCAAAGAACACTCACAGGTTAAATGATTAGTTATAATACACAAAGCTCAAAAAAGCTGTTATACTCATAGGTATGATTTATTATAGCAAAAAAATATATATTAAATTCAACAACAGAGAAAGCACATTGGGCAAGTCCAGAAGACCCTAAATACCAAGTTTCCTCTTGTCTTATGCCAGTGGAGTCATGGTTGCACCACTTAATTTTCCTACCTGTGATACATGATTACATGCATGAAATATTGCTAACCAGGGAAGCACACCCAAGCCTTGGTGTTCAGAGTCTTTAATAGCAGTAGGTGATATAAGCATAGCAAACCACTCTCATAGCAGAATTTAGCCTTCACACCTGTCAGAGGATCAAGAAGTGAATCTGATCTGCTTGGCCCAAAGCCCCCACCTTACATCTCCTTGTTAGTAGAGACATTTGGACTGTACTAAGGACTGTAGGTACATAAATATGCCCCTATTAGGCAAAATATTTCAGGGGCTTAGAGATTCCCTCCCAGAAGCTGGACAAAGGTCTAACTTTTTGGGTGGGGTTGGGGGAATCTATAAGATTCAGACAAGACAGACTGGCAGAATTTTTAGTTGCCACAGGTAGAAAATGGATGAGTTTGGTAATCATGGAATTCTATAAGCTAGATCTAAGCCAGAATGAGACAATTTTGTTACTAGCATTTTTAATTCCTTCATTTTACCAGAAGTTGAAATTAAAACTTATGTACACAATCTATTCTTTTATTTTAAAAGAATCTCACACATCATATAGTCTGATCCCTTCCTTTAAATATGGGGAAGCAAAAAAGAAAAAACAGACCTAGAGATAGCTACTTGTTCATAAACTGTAATCAGACCTATTGGCCTTCAACATGTTACTCTTTTGCCATATGAGTAAAATATCAAGTTTAATAATTATACCTTATTTTATATAGACATAGAAAATACCTATTTAAAACAAGGATTAGCATAAAGAAAATCTATATCAGTTTTTTTCTTATTGAATTCAATTTTCTTTGTCATTTTACTGGAAACCCCCTTTAACAAGGATACACACAAATTCTAATCTAAGTTATAGATATTCCTGTACAATCCATTATGTATTTTGGCATTTAAATGCTCTTATTGCTTATCCACCTGGTGCCCAAATTTGTATCAAACCTAACTATTCCATCAGACCTGAAGACTTACTGTTTGGGGATTTTTTGTTTGTTTGTTTGTTTAATGTTTTGTTTTGTTTTTAAGCTCTGAGTCATCTGGGGAAGAGATGTGGAAAGAATACAATGGACTGTCAGCTGCTTCCTCCTGATGTCCTTGGTCTGCCTTTCACAGGAGGCCATGTAAAGACATGTGAGTTGTGCCCAAGAGCTCTCAGAAGAGAAGGGAATGGGCCACATCCAGCCCATGTTTTGGATGCCAAGTCAGGGGCCACCCTCAGACACACCCACTTCCAGGGCCACCTCTTTTCAAATGCTCTTCAAGGTCCTCTGTGGGCCAACAGCTGTACAGGCCTCAGAGGTTGTTTGTCACCACTAAAGTGGCCTTTCTGTTTTCATGTCAGATCTGCCTTAACAGATTTATGGTAGTCACTGAAGTATCAAAGCTGCACCTTCATCAGTAAAATCATACATAAACATTTGTTATTACTTTAGATATATACATTGGCTTTTTATAAGTTCTATTTGTGTTCTAATAATCTATTATGTACATTGAAAACATAAAAATGACACAATATCAAGGTAATAATAATAATATAACAAAATACAATTAAGAAACAAAAACAAATGGTAGTTACAATCTCCCTTTTTCGTTTCCTCACCCTTGGGGAAGGTTCCTGTACTTCATATACTATTGTTCTAGAATCTGATTCTTGGTTCTAAAAATTCTGCAACCACATAGCCGTGCTCCTCTGAACCCTTCCTCGGGTACAATGACACACCTTCCAGCTGAATCATATCTATTGAATGCATTCAAACAGCTGCAGCTCTCAGCAGAAGCTCTCTAACAGCGTTTCTAAAGGAAGGGCTGTTTCTTAAAACATTATAACATATTTTAAACATACAAAAAGGGTTTTTAAATGCACGCTGATTTCCTCACACTGACCTAAATTCCTCCAAGTGCAGTTTAAGGTTTCAGTATGCTGATTTGTCAACAGTGGGAATAAAAAACATCTGCTACTATTCTCTGTGTGTGATTTCTTCAAATAATGTGAATGTCACTATTATATGAAATGGCCACTTCTCTGATTTTAAGGCATTTATTAATTGGCTATTGGTGTCCTACTGCATTTTGCTGAACAGAATGATAGAGTCATTAAGACTCAAATCCAGTAACAATATATAACCATTTAAGGAAATGAATGCTCTTTGATTGTTTCAGCAATTCAAGATGAAGCCTGTGAATACAGCCCAAGTACCCAGTGGACTTTTGCAAAGCTGCAATTTTAAGCAGGCACATCAGCCCATTCAACTCCACTCCAATCACAAAGATTCAGGCATAGTAGAGATTCCAGGGAACTGTAGAAGGATTAACAAAGCAAGCTGTCCTTTGATTATGCCAACGTTATTTAGATCATCCTTGTAATTCACAGGATCATGCATCCTCCAGACAAGACTTTGGACTGTGCAAATGACCCCTACAGGATTAGCAGCTCTAGCTCTGTTCCCTTGCCTTTGAGACTGATCCAGAGCAAGGCTACTGTCTTTTCAGACCTCAATTCCTTTAGAGTGTGTCCTCAATGGGACCAGCGAAGCCCTCTGTGATTGGACTTGGCACATTTAGAAAGATGTATGATATTATAACATTAAAATTGCTTAGGCAAATTTGTATGAATATACGCAAAAATTCAAAGAGCTTGAACTTCCAAAAGGTACAATTCACTACAGTTTCCTTTGAGTAGACCAGGAATCATGACAATTAAATGACATATTATTGTTGTGGATATGCTTACGAGATAAAAACGATGAATTTAACTGATGCCAATATCTCAAAAATGAACGTCCAGAGCCTACTTTCAGCAATTTGCTAAGAAAGATAATGCCCACACTTAAGATGATAGTGGAAGTGAAACCAGAGCAAAGAGTTTAGGAGAGAGCTATTTAAGAGGAAATAAGTTCACATGAAAACAAAAGCCTCGGAGAAATATCATCCCCTCAGAACACACATTCACATACCCATGTGCATATACCTGTATCTTCCAAAATATGCCTTTTTTTTCTCTAAATTAGGCCTAGAAATAAAATTTCTGATCCTGAGAACAAAAACATTTTAGATATTGTAGCATTGCTCTCAAAAGAAGAGGTACCAATTTTCCACCTGTCACCAGGATTTTAGGACTCCCCATTTTTCCACATTTTTAACGTAGGGCATTATCAATCTTAAATGTTTGCCACTTTGGTGACTTTAAAGTGTTTTTCATGGTATTTCGCTGGTGCTTCTATTTATTTTCTAATACTGCTGTTAAAAAAAAAATGCCATGAACACAAGTTAATAGTAACACTAGTATATTATCGTCTGGTTCTAGAGGGTCATAGTCCAAAATGGTCTAGAATCAAGTGGCTAGCAAGAGCCACAGTCCTTCTCGGGTTCTAGGGGATCCTGGCCATTTCCAGTTTCTATAGACTGCCTCATTACTTAGCTCATGGTCTCTTCTTCCATCTTTGAAGCTGGCACTATGTCATCTTCAAATTTCTCTTTGACTCTGATTCTTCTGCTTTTTTCTTCCACTTACAAGGACCCTTGTGATTACACAGAGCCCATCCGAATAATCCAGGATAATCTCCTTATCTAAAGGGTAGCTGATTAGCAACCTAATTCTATTTGCAACCTTAATTCCTCTTTGCATTATAACCTAATGTATTTATAATTCCTGGGGACATGTTTGGGGTGATTATTTTGCCTACCATGAGGTTTAATTTCATATTATCCTGCTTACTATTGAGGTAGAATATTCTCATATGTTTATTGAATATGGATTTTATTTCTATGAATTTCCAATTTTTCATTGTGTTCCCTTCTTCATAATATTTGTCAATTTTTTTCTTTAATTTTCAGGTTTCTAATCCTTTGTGAATTATATGCATTTCAAATACCATCTCCAAGTCTCTTACTTTTTTTTCTCTTTTTCTTTTGGTGTCTGTAATTTAGAAATGCTATTAATGCTTAAATGCAGTCAAATTTATCACCTTCTAGCTTACAGTTTTGATGGCATAAGAAATCTCTTCCCCAACTTAATGTTATCTTCATTATTTAAAGCTGTATGGAAAAAGCAAATAACTTTTGAATATTCATTATATTTACAGGGATTTGTTAGACTCTTTATCAGTCCTAGTAGTTTTATGTAAATTCTCTTGAATTTTTAAGATAGATGATGATATGATCCTCAGGTAAGGAAAGTTTTTATTTCCTCTCTTCTAATACTTGAACATTTTCTTTTCTTACTGTACTGGCTAGAAATTCAAATATAGTATTGAATAAAATTAGTAATAGCAGGTATTTAAAATTGTTTCCTTAGTTTGAAGGAATTATTTCTAAAATTTTATCATGACATATATTCTTCCTATAGGTTTTTGGTAAAGGTCTTTACAGAGTTATCATAAATACTTGTTAAAATTTATGAAACATTATTTTTCTATTGATCAACCAGTTTTTCTATTGTGAAATAACTTTAAGGGAAAATCTAGATTTGAATATTTGCATCTGAATAATTACTTTTAAGTTCACATCTCCTATACTTTCAAGCACCATATAATAAAAGCACATAAATAATTATTGAATAAAATATTCCTAAAATGTTTTCTACATCTAATTTTTAAAATCAAACATACTAAAAGCTATGATAGTGTATCTTAATTCACCAAGATAATCAGAAATGCTTAATAAGCTATGCTAGAGAGTTCCAATATTTTAAAATTGACTTTCTCCCTCTTTCCCAGGTTTTGATCTCATGTCATCAGTCGCCAATAACTGCCAGGTTACCCTTGTTGGTCCTTGAAGGTTTCAGTGTCCTAGCTACGGCTGCTAGAGAGCAACTAATTCTTGGGGTTAGTTATCATCCTTTGTTTTCTTCAGCTTTTCTTGCTGCTCTGACTAAAAGGAACCCAAAGAGCACAACTATACAGGAGGAAAAGTTTATTTGAAGGCTCATGTTTCAGAGGTCTCCATCCATAGTTAGCAGGCTCCATTCCTTAGGGCTTGAAGTGAGGCAGAACATCATGGCAGAATATCACAGCAGAAGAGCATGGAGAAGGGAAGCAGCTCACTTCATGATCAGGAAGCAGAGAGAGACCCCACTCTCCAGATACAAAACATATACCCCATAGCCATGCCCCAATGAACCACTTCCTCCAGCCACACGCCACCTGCCTACAGTTACCACTTAGTTAATCCAATCAGGGATCAGTCCACTGATTTGGTTAAGGCTATAACCTAATCATTTCTCCTCCAAACCTTTTTGCATTGTCTCTCAACATGAGCTTTTTGGGGACACCTCACATCCAAATCATAACATCCGTGATATTTTTAATACCAAGCGTTGTTAGTCCATGATGTCCTATCTTGAAGCATGGAACGATGTCATTTCATGCCATAAAGCCACCCTTGATTTTGTCATTACCAAAAGCTACATCCTCATCCAAATCTCCATTTTTAGCTCTGTGCCCCACAACAATAATCTATAATTCCAACTCTCCCTTTCTTATTATCCTACATTTTTTATATGTCCAAATTAATACATGACCAGTTGACCTCCTAAGGCTTTATTATCCATCTTACCCTCATGTCTTTCTGAATTCTCTCAGGTATTACTGTTCCCTTCAACATGCCCTTTGCTCTCTTGATCACATTTTACTTCTGTTGCTTCATTGTTCTCACTCAACCATAAAGAATCCAATACTTGACCCACTCCATATTTGTCCCGAAGATATAAAAATTTCAGGAATTATACATACATATACTTAGTCTTATAGGTTTGGCTTACTATTATATTCCCAATCACTAACACTAACCATTTATTCATTTCTCCACTTGGTTAAATATGACTGTTTCATTTCATCTCATCGTTTCTCAAACTTATAATGTCTTCTTTTGCATTCTTTCTCTTAACTGATGACTTAGCTTTGTGTTTGCTCTTCTGAAAAAAAAAAATGTCCCTACTCTTACATTAGCTTACCCAGTGGCATTGACTCTTATCTCCTTCCTCCTCCAAGGAAAAAGCTTTTACTTCCATAGATCTTATCACTTCTTAATCAAAACATCATCCTAACAGTTTCTTATTCTCTCTCTGCCAAATCATTAAATTTTCTCTTTATACTTGTTTTCTCCATCAACATAAAATATATTAACATTTTCTTCATTATTAAACTGTGTGACCTTACATTCATAGCCAAGTACTGCCCCATAATTCTCCACCCCTCTACAGCAAACACTTTGAAAAGTTGGCCATAAATATTGTTTGTACTTTTGCTATAATCAGGATTTTGTTCCACTGAGTTGCACTAATGTCAAGGTCACCAGTAAACTTCATTTTGCTCATCTTCTTGGTCTACTGCAGACAGCTGCTTATGTTGTTACCTCCTACTTGAAACCTGGGCATTGTGATGGAAAGAGTTCTGGACTGTTTTGTTTCATCTGTATATTCCTAATACCAATTGTCATTTCTGACACTCAGTACTTAACAAATATTTGTCAAATGAATAATTTCCAATCCGGTGCATCTTCAGCTACAATTTGTTTCCATGTTTTGAGTGCCAGCCTCTAGCATTCTGACTCTATTCCTTTTCTTTTTTCCTGCTTTTAGTGTACTATTAATTGGGTTTAAAAGATCATGATGTTAAACCTTGCTTAAAAAGACATTCATTATCGCTAAGTTAATAGGTAAAGGACTCCACAGTAACTAAAATGTATGAACCTGATTTAATTTCATGATTTTGGAGCTAACTAGAAACTATTTTGCTGTTTTTATTTTAGCTTCTTAGTACTTTTTTTCATTGAGATTAGAACACTTAAAATAATATCTAACTACATAAGAAATTTTTAAGTGTATAATATATGATTTTTGACCACAGGTAGGAGGTTGTCCAACAGCTCTCTAGAGCCTCCACATCCTGCTTAACTAAAACTGTATGCTTGTTGATTAGTAACCCTTCTTTTCCCTTCCTCCATCCCCAGAACCACCATTCCATCCTGACTTGATGAATTTGATGTTTTTTGATTTTTACTTTTGTTTTTTGGTATTGGGGATTTTTAACCACTGATCCATCTGGCTAGCCCTTTATATGTTCTGAGATTGGGTCTCACTAAGTTGATTAGGGTCTCGCTAAGTTTCTAAGGCTAACTTTGAACTTGCAATCCTTCTGCCTCCGCCTCCTGAGCCACTGGGATTACAGGTATGCACTACCACTCTCAGTTGAATTTGACATTTTAAGATAACTCATACAAATGACATCATGCAGTATTTTCTTCTTGTGACTGGTTTATTTTACTTAGCATTACATTCTCAAGGTTCATCCTGTGGTTGAATATTGCAGAATTTCTCAACACTGTTTAAATGCAGTTAATTTTACCAGAAAAAAAAAAAGGATTTGAGATAAGTGAAGTATGATGATAATTAGTATTAATGATTTTTCAAGATTAAATTATGAGGCCCTTGAGTGCTTTTTCAATAGGAAGGTGATGTGATTTATGGAGAGATGTCAAAAGGCACACTATTTTGATGTACAGTTTCATTATAGGATATTTACTGAGAAACTAATGCAACTTAATCTGCAGGACATCCCGCTTGCTCAGGTCCCCGCCAAGCCCTGGGAGGTTCTAGTATGCATTCTCATGGTCATAATTTTGGATAAAATGCAGAAACAATCTGTTTTTTTTAACACAAGTTATTCAGATCCCAGATATGTCTATTCTATAAAACTCATCCCTATTATCTATAGGACTGGAGCAAAGAATTTCCTGCATCCTACTCCACCTCTCATCCCCTTTATATTTCAGGTTCCATTCTACTAAGTAAGGTTCCCAAGCACGTTTGACACACCAACCACTCAACTGAACTCCATCTTTAAACAATATTCTTCCCACCTCACTTCATAGATGTATCCTTTTCAGACCTAGAGATTTGTACAACTGAAGTGTGGAATGAGATATGTACCTGGGAGAGATTCTCAGCCATGTCCTGAAAACAGGCTTGTGACTATACAGAGCAGAAAATTCCACAGAATCCAGGTATCTAGGTCATGATGGTGGAGGGTACCGGGGATAAGAGTGGGCTTAGGCATTGGTTCTGGGTGGACAAATTCCCATGGCCCTCCAGATTCCTTGACCTGTAGAGAGAGGAACATATAAAGAAGAAACAAAGAAGAAACCCTCTGAAACACAGGCCCAGGATACAGACCTCAGTTCCCTAGGTCTAAGAGTGGCACTGCTTTCTACTTCTCTTTGTCAGTCTCCTTCATGTAACATGATGTGGGAGTGGCCATAGGAATCTGCTAAAAAGCAGTTGATTTGGAAAGAGAACTTTTTTATTTATAGAATATGGATTGATATGGTATTCATTCACTTCCAAGTATAGTTTAAGTGGTGCCAGCAACGCTGGTATAAAATAGTTTTCAAGACTTCCCTCTGACCTCTATGCTGACTCATTCATTAAGGTGACACAAAAGGGCAAGGCCAAGGGTTACATCACAAAATGATGCTCCAGTCCTGAAGCCAGTATATGTAGAAAGTGGGGAAGAAGCAAGATTTGAGATATAAAGCAACAGAAAAAAAATGGAGAAGAAACAAAGTTTGAAATGCTATAACTAGAAGACAATGTGCAGGAAATTCTAATTTAGGGTGAATGTGTGGAAAACTCTTGAGAGAGATTTTCCCAAGTTTCACAAAAATCCTGTGCATGTGTATGGCATCACCAACAAGTAATAATGCCAAAAGTAAATTTTAAAAAATTATCAATATTTTAAAAATGCATGAATCAACCATGCTATAGGAAATATTAACTTTGTATTCTTTCAGAGAAAATAATATTGAATCATTACTGCATAAACAGATGCTCAGAGAACATGGATCCAAAGACAGAGAAAATAAGATATTATAAAGGTGTTCTTTTTTCTATAATTTGTGATGTTTGTCATAAAGATAAGCTTATTAATATTTATTTTTTAGTTGTAGATGAACACAATACCTTTATTTTATTTATTTTTACATGGTGCCAAATCCAGGGCCTCGCACATGCTAAGCACATGCTGAGCCACAACCCCAGCCCCTAGATAAGCTATTTAAATTTTGTGATTTATCAAACTTTATCCACCTAATTAGGTATTTCTGCATTCACAGTTTTTCATTTTTTTTTCCATAAGAAAGGTTACCAAAATTGCATAACTTTTCGACCCTACTTAGCCTTGATTCACCCTGACAAAATATATGGTAACATATCAGTTTGGAAGTGACAATTCAAAGCAGAAGACATTATGAGGATCTCAGACTAGGAAGGCCTGGCCCAAGACTTCAAAGCTCCCTCAGAAGAACTACCACTGTTCCAGATAGCTCTGCATAGAGAGAACACCCAGACATGATAAGCTCACCTTAGCTGCCTTAGAGAGGAGACGAATATGTGGCCTTTTTCTCCACAGCCTTCACTCAGCTGTTCTGGAGACACTGGTTAGGAGTTGTCTGCTTGCCAATTAGCATGCACACGCGCAAGCGTGCACTCGCACACACACACACAATCACACTCACACACACAATCATACTCACATGTTCCTTTATTTTACTGCAAAACTTGGTGAATCAGAGCTCAGCTGTCAAGTGTACCTGTTAGCAAGAGCAAGCTTTGTGTCAGTCTGAAGACCATGCCTGTATTCTCCCCCCAAAAATTCCACTTTAATGATAGAAAGGATCCTCTTCAAAGAATAAGACTTTAAAAAATATTAGGTATCTTTATGACTCTTCAAATATTCTTACAGCTATTTTCAGATCACCTTCAGCACAAAAATTTAACAAAAATGAGATATGTATTGGGTCTAGATATTAAACCAGAAAGCAGACACTTTCAAAGTTAATTGCTTCCTACAAAATATGGGAGATACAGGACTGGGGTAACCCACATGTTTATTGTATGTTGATGTTGTAAGGTTTTTGGAATGGGTGTCTAATAAACGCTGACGTGCCTGGTATGTCTATTTCACAGGTGAATGCGTAAGTCACACACTGGAACCACTGGAAGAGGTAAGTGGAGAAAGGGCAGGAGAATGGAAATGTCTTTTTCTTTCCTTTACAGACTCACAGCATCTTAAACAGTAGGCGGTACTCGGCCTGAGGACAAAGGACAAAGGAGAGCTGAAAACTTGCCCACTCTCTCAGGCTTTTTATCATATCAAATCAGACAAGGCTCTTGGCCATTAATTCATGTGGTATGGAGTTGCTAGTGTGAAGCCATATACAGCTGTTCCACCCTACTTCTCTCAGCATCCACTATGGGAGCTATCACTGTTCCTGACAAGAGCCCTGTACTATCTTGCCAGAAGGAGAAGCTAGCCAGGGAACAGCCCTCAGAGTGACTGCACATCCTCTCCTGGAAGCTATGACAAGAGCTGATCAGTGCTGCCAGGGCAACTTACACAGACCGTCACTCCCCTTTATTTCTCAGAGAATGCCAGAGGCCCTGACTTCTTAGACGTGTGCTGGCATGAATCTGCTGAATAAGAAGGAGTATAGGTCTATCCATTTTATTCTAAGAGCTTAGACAAGTCATATCTTAGATTTTGTCAAATAAATATTTAAAGAGGGAATAAACGTCTCCATGAAAAAAAAAATAAAAACCCATAGGGCAGTAATATTCAAGCTAATCACCTTAAAACAATTATGCAAATTAAATAATTCTTACTGTGTTTTAATCTACTATTCCAAGCCACTCTAAAAAGACACCAGCTCCCACTTTTGCTTCCTTTTACCCCTTTTACTAAGTCTGTACCCTTGAAGCTTAATTGGCATATTTTCATAGTAAATTTATTGAAGGCAATTAAAGGATTCAAGTGAGGAAAACTGAACAGTGGAGGGCCAGCTTTCCTTTAATGTTAAAATGCCACATGCTAATAATAGCAGGAGCAAAATGTGCACAATAAGGCACTGATTATTTTATGAGTCTCCCACCTAACAAGAAAGAAGCACTGTATAAATTTGGAAGTTTAATATGAAATAGGAAAAATCACTTCACTCAATATTTTCACAAGGTTCCCTTTACAGTCATCAAAAGTTTTCTTAAATCATATGAAAAGCTAGTCTTCTAAGTAATTAGATTCATTTGGTCCAATCTGACAGAGTACAACATATGGTAATATGAAAAAATATAATTGGTATCATGGTCCTTTTTCAGATGAGCAAATGGGTTGAAGTTCAGTGACTTATCCGAGGTCAAATAGTTCTGCAACCACAGATTGGAACTAGAATTAAGTCCTTCAGTTCTTGGCCCAGTGTTCTTCCTCCAATAAGTACAGAAAAACCTCATCAGGTACATTGCAGAAAAAAGGTTGATCTCAGGGTATTAAAAATTGTTTAAAAATGCTATCTGGCTATTTAGTATTAGATTAAAATATGAACAAAGTAGCCAAACAAAAGTATATTGATACTTTTAATGATTATGCAGCATTTGAACTTTGTTTTAAGGTAAATTTAAGAGAAACTAAATTTATATAAAAATTGACATCATAAAGTGGGCCATGTAAAATGTTAAGTTTGTTTTCTCCCTTAAAATTTAAAAAAAAAAAAAATGCTTGACTAAATGTCACCATGATATCAGCAACAGGACCAAATAGGATTTACGAAAATCTTTGTCTTCCATTGCTCCACTCCTAGCAAGTAATTAGATGAAATGAAAATAACCTGGGAGATTTCCAGTCCAACTAAGAACATAGAGCAACATGGTAGAGCAAAACATGCAGAATAACAGCATACACACACACACACACACACACACACACAAAGGATTGCAGGATTGTTGGAGAGATCAATGATTAGCATATCTAAAACACACATCTCCACTGAGGTTCCCCCCTTGTGGCAAAGGCACAAACCTTGCCTCTGAGACTAAATTTCAACTGTGAATTCCCTATGACTTTCATGGTAGAGATAACCATGGTGTTCATTGGCGAGATGCCTACAGCCTGCTCCACTAAGGATACCTGCAGCTTTTGCCACTGAAGAACCCAACAGCCGTGGCTGCCACTAATTGTTAAAAGAAGGAGATGCTCTCCCATCTGGAAGAAAATATTGTTGTGCCATCCTAGGAAACGGGCTGTCAACCCCATTCATGCTGTACACATACTGGACCATGGAGCCATGGGTACTTTGCACATGGCTGGGTTCCAGATCCTGTCTTCATAGCCACGTTATGAATATCACACCTTGGACATTGGACCACTCCCACAGCAACTAAGTCCATCCCAGGTTTGGAGTAGCTATTGTTCCACTATACCTGGCTCTACACTTCAGATCCATAGCTTCTCCAGGAACACTTCCACAGACACCACTGCAGCAGGCATATCGACACTGAAAACCCTGGGAAAGCAGTCACTCTGAATATGCTCACACTCTCCACATGTGTTTAACTTTAGGAAAACAGAATAAAATTCTGTGTGTGCCCATATTCTGGACCCCAGCTCCCCAGTTGCTTAATAAGCACCTATACATTGCACACCATTAAAAATGCTAGAGCATTGGCAACTAACCTCTGACCTCATAACTGTCATTCCAGACTCCAGAGCTTTAGTCCTTCTATACAAATCATAATGTAGCCCCACAGACACTTCACAGCAAATACCAGTGCCAATGCCATTAGGTGTGCCCACAATCTGCATCCAGTTCTTTAGTCCCTTGAACATCACTTTCCCCATAGGAAAAAAGGAAATCAGGAGGACGCAAGCAGGCCTTGCCACTGAATTCCCTAATAGCAATCTCTACTGCAGACACTCACAGCCTAAATAATCAATAAATCAATGCTGACCTCAGTGGATGGAACTATATGATTATACTTCTACATCCTTACCAAAGCCAGAAACATCATACCCCACCCAGCAGTCACCCTTAGGCTCATCAACAGGTAAAGGTCTTCCTCACAAAGCCAATTCATAAAATATGGAAGAGGTGACTGCTCCATAGAAAGTGCAGACTTCATAAAAAGTAAGAAGAAACATGAAGTGCCAAAGAAACATGACACCAAGGGAACACAATAATTATCTATAACTAAACAGAAAGAAATAGAAATCTAAGAATTGCATGACAAAAAATTCAAAATAATTTTTTCCAAGGAAGCTCAGCATAATATAAGAAACACATTAGCAACTTGATATTATAAAATAATAAATTAACAATGTAGTTTCAACAAAGGGATAGAAATCATAAAAATAGGATCAAACAGAAATTCTAAAGCTGAAGAATGCAATAAATGAAATGAAAACACTAATAGCATCAACTACAGAATTGATCAAGCAGAAGAATCTGTGACCTCAAAGACAGGTCATTTTAAAATATCTAGAGAAGGAAAAAAAAGAGAGAAAGAGGAAGGAATATGAAGAAGGAGGAAGAGGAGGAAGAGGAAGAGAAGGAGAAAGGAATGAAATATTTCTCAGGATTCATGAGAAATCATCAAGACAACTAATATATGTGTTATAGAGCTTATTACTGGAAGGTAAAAACAGACAGAAAGTTTATTTCAAGAAATAGTGGCTGAAATCTTCCCAAACCTGGGAAGAAATAGGGACATCCAGACATATGAAGTTCATAAGGCCCCTTATAGATTCATACAGAGAGGATTGGACTTCATGGAGATATAATCTAGCTGAAAAATATCAAACACAAAGAAAAAAATAAAGCAAAAATAAAAGAAATTAATCTTATAAAAGGGAACCTCCAATAGTCTATGAGCAGATTTATCAGCAGAAATCTTTCTGCTGATAAGAAAAAAGTGGAGTGAAATATTCAGAGTGCTAAAATAAAAAAAAATGCCAACCAAGAATACTTTACCCTGGAATGCTGTGCTTTAGAAATGAAGAAAGATAGACTTTCATCAGCAAACAAAATAAGGAGTTTGTCTCCTTTAGAACTGCCTTACAATCAACATAAAGTGAATCATTAAAGCTGAAGTGAAAAGGTCCTAATCAGTAATATACAAAGGTATTAACTGTGCTGGTAAAGTAAGTATATGGTCAAATTTAGGATACTCTAACATTATGAATATTACTATATAAATCACTTATAACTATAGTATAATGGTTAAAGGACAAAAGTATTCAAAAAAGTTATAACAATTTATTAAAGGATGTACAATATATGAGAATAGAAAGGTCATTATATAATGCTAAAAAGGGCAATTCAGTAATAGGCTATAACAATTATAGATATAAATGCATCCAATATCACAGCATCTAAATAAATACAGCAAATGTTACCAGAACTGAGGAGAAAAATGGACAGCAATGCAATGCCAGAACATACTGCAATACCCCACTTTCAACAATGCGTACATAATTCAGAGAGAAAAATCAGCAAGGAAATTTTGGATGTTAAGTACACATTAGACCAACTGCACTAGTAGACATAAACAGAACATCTCATCTAATAGCAGCAGTATAGACATGCTTTTTTAGTAGATTTGGCACATTCTCCAAAGGAAGATGCTTTCTGTGATAAGTGGACGAACTTTGGATGGAGCAAAGGAGAGGTGGGGAGGGGGCAAAGGGTAGAAAGACAGTGGAATAAGACAGACATCATTACCCTAGGTACATGTGTGATTGCATGACTGGTGTGACTCTCCTTCATGCACAACCAGAGAAGTGAAAAATTCTCTCCATTTAAGTAAAATCAAAATGTGTTGTCATGTATAACTGATTAGAACTAATAAATTTTAAAAAATAATAATAGAAAAATAGAACTCAATAAAACTGTAAAACTTACAAGTATGTGGAAATTAAACTACATGATTTTAAACAACCACAAGGTCAATAAATAAAAGAGAAATTTTAAAATATTTGGAGACAGATTGTTATATTTTAGATATCAATTAAGGCCCCCCAGGTGTTTATGTATTGAAATTTAATTCCATTTTGATGTATTTCGAAGGTGGAAACTTAATCCCACTATAATATTTAGAGGTTGGTGTAGCGCCCCCTTGCCCGCAAGGAAGACGCAACACTCAGGAATCTTCTTTCAGCAGTTTATTCAGGCCCCTGACAGTCCTTCTCCTCAGTTCTCCTCTTCAGTTCTCCTCCTCCGGATGCCCCTCCCAGCCTTAATAAAGCATCTCAAGCCCCAATGCAAAGCAGCCACGTGGAGCTTTCTCATAGAGTGATGAAAAGTCATGTGCCAACTCTCCCAAACAAGGAGTTGTTTGTCACAGACCACAGCGGAGCCAGCGCCATCATGTAATGGCGACCATAATTTACATAAACGGCAGAAACGGCTCACCACAGGTTGGGACTTTGGGAAGTAATTAGGATGAGATAAGGACATTGGAGTGCAGTTCCCATGATTGAATAATAATGATTCTATAAGAAGAGCAATGCCAGAATAAACACACTCTGCAGTGCTTCCTTGGAACTCTGATAGCAAGACTGGACTAAAAAGGAAAGAGAAAATTTAAATAAAATAAAAAATTAAAGGGAAGACATTACAATTGATACTATAGAAATACTAAGGAACATGAGGCTATTATGAATTATTGACTAACAGATAAACTAGAAGGAATGTCTAAATTCATCAATGCCTACAATTTACCAATCTCAAATCATGAAGAAATAGGCAATCTTATCACACCAATAATGAGAAAGGAGATTGAATTTGTCATAAGTTGCCACTGAAGAAAATGGCTACAAGAAATTTTTAAAAAGAACTAACGTCAATCCTATACAAATTCTTTGAAAAAATTTTAAAGAGGAAGAAAAACTACCAAAATCAATTGATGAGGCCAGCATTACCCTGATACCAAAGCCAGACAAAACACTATGAGAAACAAAAAGTACAAGTTAATTCTTAATGAGCATCGATGTAAAATTCTTCAAAAAATATTATGAACTTGAATTCAAAAACAAAAAAAAAGGATTAGAAAACATAAGCAAGTGAACTTTCCCCCTAGGGTGCTAGGATGGTTCAACTTCACAAATTAGTAAATATGACGTACCACATTAAACAGAATTAAGAACAATAACCACATAATCCTATCAATAGGTGCAGGAAAAGCATTTGACAATATTCAACAAATTTTTATGATAAAATTTTTTAAAAAGTAGACATAGAAGGAATGTACTTCAGCATAATTAAAGGTCATATATCACAAATCCCCAGATAATATCATACTCAATTAAGGAAAACCTGAAAAGTTTCCTGTGGAATGAGGCACAAGTCCTGGATACCCACTCTTACTATTATACTAGAAGTTCAAGCCCAAGAAATTGCACAAGAAAAAGAAATAAAAAGCATTCAAACTGGATAGCAAGAATTAAAATCATTTTTTAAAATACATTTATTTTTATGTGGTGCTGAGGATCAAACCCAGTGCCTCACATGTGAGAGGCAGGCACTCTACCACTGAACTTCAGCTCCAGCCCCAGTAAAATCATTTATATCTGCAGATGACATGATCTTATAGAGAGAAAACCTTAAAGACTTCACTACTCCTTTAAAAAATGAAAAAAAATACACTGAATTTGCAGGATAAAAAAATCAACAATCCAAAATCAGTAGCATTTCTAAATAGTAATCAAAAACAATCTGAAAAAGAAAGTAAGAAAATGATTCCATCAAAAAAATAAGATACTCAGGAATAAATATAAACAAGGAGGTGACAGATATGCACACTAAAAACTATAAAACATTGTTTCAAGAAATTTAAGGAGACACAAAAAAATGGAAAGGTAACTCTTGTTTATGGATCAGAGGAATTGATACTGTCAAAATGTCCATACTACCCAAAGTTATCTATATATAAATGTAATAATCAAGCCAATATAATACTAGCATAAAAATGAATACATTGACCAATAAAAGAGAATATAAACCATAGACATAATATATATATATATATATATATATATATATATATATATATAGAGAGAGAGAGAGAGAGAGAGAGATTTGACAAAGTATTACAAATACAGTTTGGGAAACATAATCTCTTGAATAAATAGTTGTTTGAAAAGTGGATATCCACATGAAAAAAAAAATGAAATAGTAAACTTTCCTTACATCATACACAAAAATCAACTCAAAGTAGATCAATGGACATATGACTTGAACCAAACCAAAACAAAACAAAACCAAAAAACCAGTAGAATAAAATCTTTACATTCATATCTGCAAAGATTTTTTTGAATTGGGTATCAAAAGCACAGGCAACAAAAACAAAACAAAAAACAAATGCATTGTATCAAATAAATAAAAATTTTATGGAAAATGTTAGTAAACAATGTATCTGATAAGGAATTATATTAGACAAAGTTTTAAGAAAAGGCAACAGATTTGAAAAGATATTTTTGAAAAAATATACTAAAAAATATACTAATGGTCAACAGTGTATAAAAAATTGTTCAACATCATTGATAATGAGGGTAATGCAAATCAATACTACAAAGTTATTACATCACTCCAGTTAAGATAAATATGGCCAAAAAATCAAAAGTCAACAAGTTTTGAAGAGGATATCATTAAAAAATAGCAAAATTTCATTGGAGAAGTAATTAATACAGTTATTATGGAAAACAATGCGGTGATTTCATCTAAAACTAAAAATAAAGCTATCATTTGATCCAATAATCCAATTTCAGGATATATAGCCAAAGGAAATAAAACCACTTTCTCAAAAATGTATCTTCACTCTCATGCACATTGTAGCATTTTTCACAACTGCTAAGATACACAAACAATCCAAGAATCAGTTGATAGAATGAGTAAAAATATATGATATATATGATGCTTCTAATTAAATATATTATATACAGTGGAGTACTATTCAGCCTTAAAAAATGAAACTCTTCTATTTTTCTCATGGTTAAATGTGGAAGACCTTATGCTAAGTGAAACAAGCAAGACTTGAAAATAAAAACACTACATGATTTCACTTACCTGGGGAATCCAAAATATTCAAACCCAATGAAACATAGTATGAGAGTGGTTACCAAGTGCTAATGAATAGGGAAATGAGATGTTGGTCAATAGGTACAAACTTGAACTTGCGATTCCCAGGCAAGAGGATGCCATGTTCTAGAGTAGTCTCGGGTTATGTAAAAGCCAGACCCTCAACAACTTAGTGAGACTCTATTAAAACACACACACACACACACACACACAAATGAAAAATAAAAATGACTGGGGAATGTAACTCAGTGGCAAAGCACCCCTGGGTTCAATATTCAGTACCAGAAAAATGATACAAACTTGCAGTATAAGTGAAGTTCTGGAGACCTATTGTATTGCATAGTGACTACAGTTAATATACTTGAAATTTAATTTTCTAAAAGAATTGATCTTAATTATTCTTACCACATACACCAAAAAAAGGATAATCATGTGAGGTGATGGATATATTAATTTGCTTGATTGTGGTAGTCACTTCATAATATACTACATGTATCAAAATATCAGCTTGTACATCTTGAATGTGTACAACTTTTGTTTGTCAAGCATACCTCAATAAAACCTAAAAAGAAATATACTACATATAAAAGATAAGTTTAAATAAAATTTCTTGTATTTGCGAAAAGTGTTACTATGTTATCTATAGAGTTTTGGTGAAAGTTAGTGTTTAAGTGAATTTAATAGAAATCTATGATTCTATTGAGTATTATCAACAAATCAAAATATCTCAAAATTTGCATGAGAGAAAATTATTCATGAATATAGAAAAATTTTAGCATGAGCAAATTAGTTTTTCGTACCAGAAATTAAACCACTTTAAAATTGTTTTTAAAATGTGAAGGAAAACATTATTATATTAGTATCTAAAAAATAGTATCCCCACTTTATTCATAACTAGTGAAAACAATAAGTGCCTCAATTATTAATAGTTCACTTTTGGTCTTTCTTCCATAATGGAACTAAGTGTGGGGAAAATATTGAGAAGTAAATATTATATGAAAACACATGACTTGTCTTTTTCAAATGCTATCTGAAATGAATTCTAAGTTAAAATATCATATGCATGAAAGTGAAACTAATTTCATAATTTGTTTACATGAAATTAAGCTCAGGAGGATGATATAAGAGATTCAACTACTGCATGAAGTTCTCTTCCTCATTTGAATAATTTATGTTTATATTGTGCTGTAATATCTGGCAACTTTTCATGCTACTGCCTTCATGTTAGTCATTATGAAAAGTTTTACTTAACAAATTTTATAGCATTAGACTGAAAAAAGTCTAAATTGAGAAAAGAAATTTTGAGTAGTAACATAGAATCTGCAGCTTTTAAAAAAGCAATAGTTTTAAACATAAAGGAATTTAAGATCATTCAAATCATAAAAAAATTAACACATTATCATATGTATTAAGAAATCCTTGGGCCTGGGGTTGTGGCTCAGCAGTAAAGCGCTTGCCTAGCACGTGTGAAGCCCTGGGTTCAATCCTAAGCACCACCTATAAATAAATAAAGATATTGTGTCCCACTACAACAACAATAACAACAACAAAAAGAAATCCTAAAAATAATTTTATTCAATAATAATTTTTGTCATGAGAAATCATCAAAAATTATTCAACTTCCAAACTAAATGCTGATTCTAGTTTGAAATTTGGGTACTCAAAATTGAACACTGGATTGTTTTGCTCAGTTCCTTTGAATCGTTCCTGTCCAAGTAATTCCTATATACCTAACATAAGCACAATGTGTCCCAGCATCCACAAGTGGGAATCACCAGAGTCACATGTTCTGCAAAATTTACCAGAAAATCTTATTCATTATATGCAATAGACACCAAACCCTAATCTACGCAGTAGACACCAAACCCTAATCTACGCAATAGACACCAAACCCTAATCTACGCAATAGACACCAAACCCTAATCTATGCAATAGACACCAAACCCTAATCGTATTTAATCAATAGCTTCGGAATGCTCTTCTTGCTTTTGTTCTTATTCTTCTTCCTTTCATTCCATGGCAGGGGTGATTCTTTAAAATGTTAACAAATTCTGCCTTAATTTAACTAACATTTGGAAAAAAATAAAATTTCAGCATAACCTCGCATAATCTGAAATGACAGACTTCTTGCTGCAGTTTGGATCAGGAATGTCCTCCAAAGACCCATGTGTTAAGGGCTTGTCCCCAGCATGGCACTATTGGGAGGTGGTTGAATATTTAAAAGATGGGGCCTACTAGCAAACAGGTCTTAGGTCATTGGAGGATGCCTTCAAAACTGATTGGGGGAAGCTTTCTCTGTCTTTGCTTCCTAGCATATGTTGAATAGACTTCCTTTGTCACACACTCCTGATATTATGTACTGCCTTGCCACAGGTCCAAAAACAGTGGGTCCATCTGTCCAAGGACTGAAACCTTCAAAACCATGAGTAAAAATAAACCTTTCTATTTTTTAATGTGATTACCTCAGGTATTTTGTTATGGTGATAGAATACTAATTCCTCACCAACAATAGTGACTTTTTCCTTACTCCTCTTAAGCACATGTTCTCAAGCCTCCTTTCTTGACATTTGCACATGCTATTTCCTCTGCTAAGGAATGTTCTTCATCTTTTCTCTGTATGACAGATTCCTTTTCATAGTTCACAGCTCAGTTGAAATTTCTTCTAGAAAAACCTTCCCTTTCACCTCTGCTTAAAATACATCCTAAAATCCATCAACCTATCTCATCCCTGTTCTCTTCCTCTTAATATGCAGTTGTTTAGATTATTAATTTCCACAACCTATAATTATTTGGTTTGTTTATTTCTTATAGCTTAGCTTTTTCTCTACTTGAACTTCTTTGAGTGCAGGGACCACATCTCTACAAGTTTACTAAAGTCTCTCCAATGTCTGACAAATTTAATTAATAAAAGCTTTTAATTAAATTAAGAAATAATCTGTAAAAATGCAACAAAAGCCTTTGAATACTCATACTATTTCATTGCTTCCAAAACCTTTAAAATAAAAGCAAAAAGATGTTAAGAGAGTGTTTATGTGGGTAAATAACCCTGTGGGTAAAGGTATCCTATGTATCTCTTTCCATGTCCTAATAACTACTCAAGATATTTTTATTGAACATTTAAAGTCAGCAGAGAATTTGAATGAAGTCCTTCCGAAGTATGACACATCTTTGTGCATTTAATTTAAAAATTTTTTTTTGGATATTTATCTTCTGGGAAATAGCAATTTAAAGATCAAATAATGTTATCTAGTCATTATTGGCAGTTTATGCATCAATTTTGATGGATTTTTGCTGATAATGAAGGGCTGTATTGTAACTTGCATACATTGGTGATACAGCTGGCAAGAGTTCATGAGTATCTCAGGTTCTGGAACAGAGATTTTCCTCAGTATGAAGCTAATTAAGCCACACCAGGGCTCCAACCCCTGAACTTGCACTCATTAGCACCATGCTGAAACCAACGGAGCCAACTAGCCAGATAGACTGAAGGCCAAACTCCTACTGACATTCTACTTTTCATTTTCTATCAGGGAAAAACCAGCTTTTGATGTTCATCAGAAAGGCTGATACTAAATTCCATAATTTAATTACACAGATATTTCAAAGGGGAAGTCAAGGAAACAGTTAAAACACTTTTATATTTTGTAGACATGGTCTATTTCATTATTCCCTGCATTATACTGTCTTCCCAAATAATCTGTGCTTCAGAGTTGGAAAACTCATGACTGAAGAATAAAGAACTTCATTCAGCATAAAAAGAGTATAAATTAAGGATAAAATCAAGGAACCAACCCCAAATCCATTTATTCTTTAAAAACTCAATAAATGCAATTGTTAATTTTGCTGATTCATTACTATTTTTATATGTGCAAACACTAAACAGCAACTATAGAAGCTGAGACAATATAACACCATTTATATGTGTTTTCCTCATACTTTGAGTGCCATTGTACACTCCAAGCCACCTAGTAGAATGTGTTATCTTGATTGCTTTCAGTAAATGGGCCTTCTACTCTGAATTCTGAGTATCCTGAAATCTGTTTTTGTTTGTTTGTTTGTTTGTTTTTCTTTTTTTTTTCCATGTGCGCTCTTAAAGTGACTTATTTGTGTTAGGGGAAATAAAAACATTACTCTTTGGCAAGATAAAAACAAGTCATAGTATTGGACCCATCAGAAAAACAATGGTAGAAAATGTTGGACTGGTGTTAATTAGTGAAATAGATTTTTTTTAAAATAGTCCAGAAAATTAAAAGTAAAACACTGGGAAATTAGGAGATGGTGGAAGCTCTTTGACATTTTGAGGGCATAATGAAAACCAATGCATTCTGGGGAAATATAATGGGCTGACCAATAACTGCCTAAATGTTAAATGCTTTCCGGATTGAATTTCAGGTAAGGTACCAAAGAGCAACTGAAAAAAAATGCTAGAAATCACATGTGAGAGTATATTGTACTATCTGTGTACAACTCTCCCATTTATTTAAGTGCACTACCTATACTAAACAAAATATGTAAACATTTAGTTTTAGAGAAACGAAAGTTTTCAACTGTGTTTAGATCATCTGAAAAGCTGCGTCAAAGAATCAAAGAAAATAACTGAATATTGCAGTAATAATCTTGCTGTCTGTAACTGATTTTTTAAAAATACCTTGTCTTCATATGATGCTTTGGTCTGAGAGATTAACTGGTGTCATCACCCTTCTACCATAAAAAATATAAATTTTGAGAAAATGCACGAAGCAACTAATTCTGATCTTTTCATAGCAGACAGGAAAGGATGCTGATCCATTAAAAAACTGGAAATATAATAGGTAAGCCTAATGACTGCCTACCATTCTGTTGAGAGAGATTTTTAAAATCATTGCCCAAGAGGTAAGACCCAAGCAGAACATAGAAATCTTAGTGATATTTAGAGGCAAAGATGGGTTGGATAGAGCTCCTCAGTCAGCTGAATATAATGGGGTCTAGTGCTAGACAGGTGAAAGTTATGCAGGGAAATAATCCCAAAATTCATCCTAGGGATGAGTTTCTTTAAATATTTCGTTAAACATTGGGATTTGCATGCACAGGGCAAGCACTTACAAGGTCTAAAGGACAGCAATTGGAGATCTGTGAGCTAAATATAGATCCAAAAGGTTTAAAAATGACAAGATCTATAAGGAGTTCTCACCAAAAGGAATGGAGAGTCCTCCCTGAGCATCCTAGATAGTCTATGAAAACCACAGAAGTCATTCCTTAGAAGTAAATATTATTTCAGACTCACCCTAATAAAGGTGAACAATGAGACTTGAAAAGTTGAGCATATATAAAAGAACTTTTTTCATTAAAATATAAAATTGATTTTTAAATCAAACTACTAACAAAATATAGTACTTATACTACAATAGGTACTAACTGAAAAGAATACATGGCCAATGGGATTAAATGAACTAATATACATTTATACATTTTTTCAAAAGATGCATTTATTATAAAAGTACAGATAGATAAAATAAAAGTATGGACAAAGATGACATGTAAATTCTTAAAGCAGGAATGGCTATGTTAATATAAGAAAAACTATACTTAAAGATAAGGACAAATACAAAAAGATAAAGAGGTACTTTTTTATTGTAATTTAGGGTAGCTTTATTGATATAAATATGCATGTACCAAACAAAAGAGTTTCAAAATACAGAAAGTAAATACTGATTGATTTTAAGGAAAGACATAAAAGTTTACAAAAATTGTAGGAAATTTTAACCATATTCTCTCAGTAATTACCTCAATAATAAATGATTAAAAATGGAAAGAAAATCATTACATATATAGAAAATTCAAACAATACTGTCAACTAGAATAACCAGATAGATACATATAGTGCATTATACTCAAGGAATACAGGGTACATGGAGTTATTTCTAGGACTTCTTGAATTCTTGAATGTTTTCCAAGACAAACTAGATGTAAGGTCATTAAGAAAAAGTCTCAACAAGTTTCAAAGAACTGAAATCAAAAGATCATATCCTTTATTCAGGAAATTAGGAATCAATAGTAAATTAGAAATCAAGAATGAAGTGATATTTGAGAAATCTCCAATGTAATAAGAATTTTGGAAAATTATACACTTAAAAATAATCTGAGACAGTAGAGGGGGTAGAGAGAGAAGAGGGGAGGGGAGGAGAGGGGAGGGGGGATAGTAGAGGATAGGAAAGGCAGCAGAACACAACAGACACTAGTATGTCAATATGTAAATCAATGGATGTGTAACTGATGTGATTCTGCAATCTGTATATGGGGTAAAAATGGGAGTTCATAACCCACTTGAATCAAAGTGTGAAATATGATATATCAAGAACCATGTAATGTTTTGAACAACCAACAATAAAAAAAAAAACAAATATAAATCAAAGCAAAAATTTCTGGCAAGGTAATGTTAATTGAAGAAAAAATTATGTAAATCTTTCATTAGACAAGTTTTTAGGGTTTATAAAATCTATAGTAGTATACACCAGTATTGTAGGCTTTCATGTTCACTCACCAATCACTCTCTTAGGAAGTTCCTGTGGCCTTTGTATTGATTTTTTTCTTTTTCTTTCTTTCTTTCTTTTTTTTTTTTTAGTTATAGGTGGAAATATCTTTATTCTATTTTATTTTTTATGTGGTGCTGAGGACCGAACCCAGTGCCTCACATGTGCCAGGAGAGTGCTCTACCTCTGAGCCACAACTCCAGCCCCTGTGCTGATTCTTTATGTCCATTTAAAATCATTTTTCTTCTTTGAAATCCTCAAGGTTGGAACAGGGCAAAGAGCCAGCAGCCTGACCTCATGTACTATCTTGACAGTAATAAAACTACTTTGCTTTAAAAAATAATAATAATAATATGAGACAAAAAAATATTCACAATCAGAATTAGAAAACATTTTGAACCTAAGTAATAGTGATAACATCATCTATCAACATTTGTATTATATGCTTACAGGGAGAATATGATTTATGACTTTTGATGCATATGATAGCAAGAAAAAAAAGGGTTAAAATTAGTGAAAATAACAAAGGGAAATTAAGAAGCCTTGCCTTACTATTAGAGTAAGATATTGAGTCATCTGTTTCATAAAAATAGAATATCTCTTCATTTAAAAGAATCATGACTAAGTGGGTTGTACCCCCAAATCCCAGATGGGCTTAACATTAATCTAATGAATCTAATTTAATGATCCACATTAACAAAAGATGATGTCTTATGGTTATTATGTGGCCAAAAATATTTAATAAAATTCAACTTCCATTTATGATAATTTCAGCAAGCAAGAAACATAACACTTTCTCAAACTGATAATAGACCATCTATTTTTCCCACATTATTTTATTGGTGTATTATAATTGTACATAATAAAGGGGTTTATTGTTATATATTTGTACATGCAAACAATATAATAATATAATTTGGCCAATATCACACCCCAGCACTTCCACCCTCCCTCCCCACTTCCTACTCCTTGGTCCCTTTCCTCTACTGATTTTCCTTTGATTTTATGAGATCTGCCCCTACCTTTCTTTTCCTTTTTCCTCTCTAGCTTTGCATATGAGACAAAACATTGGACTAACCCATGACCTTCTGAGTTTGGCTTTTTTCCCATAAGACCATCTATTTTTTTAAGTCATAAATAATACTACACTCACTTATGAGAAATTGAACATTTCCTCCATAAAATTGTAAATAAGTCAAGAATATTCACTCAAACCACTTCTATTCAACATTGTATTAGAAATGCTAACCAGTGTAATATGAAAAGAAAACAAAATAAAATCATTCAGAGTCAAAAGGAAAGTGTAAAAGTATTTTTATTCACACACAGCATAATTACACATGGGGGATACTAAAAAATATTAAGATTTTTTTATGAAAATAAGTAAGTAAATTTAACAAGATAGTATAATAAAAGATCAAATAAGTCATATCTCCACAGGTAGAAAAACAATAAAAAATGAAATTTTAAAGTTATAGAATTAAATACATAAAAATTAGAGATAAATTTTATAAAATGTGCAAAACTGTTGCCCTGATAATGACAACACATTGCTAAGAGCAATAGATCTTAATTAAACAAAGAGATGTACAATTTTTCTGAGTCAGAAGACTCATTATTATTAAAACATCAATCCCTAAATTGATATACAGATATAGTGCTGTGAAAAAAATCAGAGCATTTTTTTTAATAGAAATTAATAAGTTGCCTTTAGAATTCATATGACAATACAGAAAATTCATGGTAGCTAAAATCATCTTGAAAGATCTGACTTCAAGGAAAATACACTATAGCTATTAGCATTGTATAGTACTTTACTGACATACCAATAAAAAGCTCAATAAGCAGAAATAACTATGAGATTACATGGCATTTTCAATAAATTCACCAAAGTAGTAAAGAAATTCTTTCAACAAACAGAACCCTATAGAACAAAGAAAAATAAACCTAGACTTATATCTCATACTCTACACAAAAATTAATTCAATATGGACCATCCACCTTAATGTAAAATCTAAAAGAGCTCCTAAAGAAAAACACCAAAGAGTTCATTTTTGCAACCTATAGGTAAGCAAGAATGTCTTTCAATAATGAAATTAATAGTAATAAAGTAAAATACTGATAAATTAAACTTCAAAAAATTCAAAAGCTTCTCACCAAAAGACATAATAATATTAAAATCGAATTTGTAAACCACAGGTAATAATTGTTATAGTACATCTGTAATAAGAACTCCTATAACTGAATGATAAAAGAGACATAATAATTTTAAATGAGTAAGAGACATGATTGGACATTTTAAAAATAACATGAACATATGGTCAATGAACACATTAAAAATATGAAATTTAAGTTAAAACTCTTAAGAAGAAGTTGCTACTACACCCCCAGAATGGACACAATTAAAACTGATACATTTTAGCAAATAGAAGAAACTTTTATATATTATTAACTAAGGTATAAAACAGTAACTGTCACACTAGAATGTGATTTAGAAATATTTTCTAAAATTAAACATATACTTACTCTATGACCCAGCAATTCTATTTCTCAGTATTTCTTGTGATAAATGAAAACATATATCCACAATACCACTTTACAGGTTCATAGTTGGGTTATTCATGATAGTAAAAAAAAGGTGGAAGTAATCCAACTATGAATATATATCAGAAATTTGCAATTTTTTTGTAAAAACAGAGGTAGTAAATACATTTTACAGGCCACACAACCTCTGACTTAAATGCTCAACTCTACCATTGATAGGCAGAAGCAGCCACAGACAGTATGTAAATAAATGTGGATGTGTTTCCACAAACTTTATTTATAAAAGGAAGCGATGTCTATATTTGGTACATAACCTGTAGTTTGTATTCCTTATATAGTGCTTTATGATTCTTCAACATAACAGTAAGCTATTCTTTCTCTCTCTCTCTCTCTCTCTCTCTCTCTCTGTATATATATATATATATATATATATATATATATATATATGAAAAAAATATGCTATATGATTTTAAGTTAGAATAGACAAAATCAAAGCACAGTAATTGACATCTGGTGAGTGGTTACCTTTGGGGAATGTGGGGGGGATTGCCTAGAAAAGGGAACAAACTTGAATAATGGGACCCATATCTAATAGGCATATGGGTGCATGGTTGTTTAAATTTTTCAAAACTCAGATTATGCCTAAATAGAAAAAAATCAAAGCTGAGAACTGTTACATCAAAAAATAAAAATTAGGGCTGGGGCTATAGCTCAGTGGCAGAGCGCTTGCCTTACACATGTGAGGCACTGGGTTTGATCCTCAGAGCCACATAAAAATAAATTAAATAAAGCTATGCTGTCCATTTAGAACTACAAAAAAAAAATGATGCTTATATTAATATCTAGAGCTTATAATTTATATTCTATCTATTATGAACATAGAGTCTGTATATAGGATTTTAATTAAATATTCACAAATACTGAAAATACACAAGTACTGAAAAATTTTCCTCATGTTTATATCATAAGATTGTTATATCATAATGAAAATATTTGAACAAATTTCAGTATTAAAGATAATAGATTAAGTGGTATACTTGCATTTTCTTTGTGTAAGCCAAACGTCTTTCCATGACATTAAATCCTTATATAGAATTTCTAAGGAGATGCAACTTTGCACTCCTAGAAATGAGGAAATGAATGAAAAACCCAAATGAAACTGTATAGATTAAGACAGCATCTTTAAATATATATATTCAAAATTTTCTACTGTCCCATACACATATGTACCTGTGAATATAATGGCAGTGAAGCATACCCCTTAGTGGCTTAGGCTTTGACAAGCTCTGATTTAAATATGACTCTGCCATTTAAAAAGCTGCGTGACTTAACCTTTCTTTTGCTGAGTTGATCAGGGTGAAATGTGGGCAATAATTATATCTAACAAATAGACTTTTTTGACAAGTCTATGAGACAACACAAGAGGAGAATTTATAACAATACTTTAGACATCCCGTGGGCTCAATACAAGTTAACCAGTATTGTTCTTGTTTTATCAGATTTGGCCATAGGAAAAATATAGATAATCATATGGAAGTAAATGTGCATATGGATAGAAGCAAATATTAACCATTTTAATAAAGAATTCCTCTGGGTACTTGGATTATGGTTCATTTTTAATAGTTTTCTATTTTCCACATTTCCTCAAAAATTATTTTAAAATAAAAAAGATTTAATTTTAAATATTGTAAAAATTACTTATTGCCCCAAATCTCAAATATGCCAATGTCCTCAGACATTGTCCAGCTGCCCTTGAAACATGCAAAGACATCATCCTTAGTGAATTCTGTGCTGTAACTATGTGAAAATATCTATTCAATAATTAAAGCATTAGCCAGTTGGCCTTTTCCATAAAATCATAACAGAAATAGCTTATCATCCCATTATGAAGGAAATTCTGTATCCTGTGGTTGGAGATTAATAGAATGGCATATTCCATTGACATTGTCATACTACACAACAGTGTTCTCTCCTCGCAGCCACAGAAGTGGGTACGCTGTTCTGAGCCAATCTAAGGTGATTACCACAGAACAGCACTCATTTTACTAACAGCAAGGCATATTATCCTTCATGCATGGTATAGCATCCAAGTTTAATAAGATTCTGAAAGTGAAACTGAGGACATTTGGGAGAAGGACCCTAAAACCTGTCGAAAATATTTTGTCATATCTTATTTGTTTATAACTTGTGTGACAAATAATCGTCTCAATTATGCTAACAAATCAAATTATAAGAAGGGGAATCAGATCTATATCACAACAGAAAGAAGGCAAGGATATTACATACTTGAAAGTTTAATTAAAGGAGCACAAAAGTGTTGGGCCCATGCTGAAGTCATTCAATGAAGAAAACAAAGAAGACAATTTTATATTAGGAAGGCATAGATAAATCAGAAAGTAGCTTTTAAATTATGATCTTTGGCAAGTCTCAGAGATTTACAAAAATCAGGACTGTCCTCACAGCTTAGTTCCCATCAGAAGCTTCCCTATCCCACAGAATGAAGTAAAAACTACTGTGCTTAACAGGCCAGTGTGTCCGTAATAGGCTACAGTTTTATCCAATTCCACTCTCACCACCTCTCCTGAGACTTCAGCAACACCCAGGTACCAGCTGTTCCCTAATGTCCCTTTGCTACTGTGTACATCAATGCCTCTGCACATGCTGTTTTCCAGGCATATATGTCCCTCTCTCCTTTATTTACCTGACTTAGTACTACATATTCTTTGCAATTAAAATTCCCAAGGCCAGAAAGAACTAATCATCCCTCCTTTGTCTTTTTACAGCTCATACCTTGCACATGTACATAATGTCAACCCAAGGATCACTGACACAAGTATTTGCTTTCCTAATGGTGCTGTGTTTTGTGAGAGCAGGACAGAGATTCTGTCTTGATTATGTTAGTATCTCTCTAGAAGATAAATAATAGATGTTTTATATAAATGTATTAAATGTTGACTATTGAGTAAACAGAATTGACTCACACAAAGAAGCAGCACTGTTTTTAAATTATCATAGGATTTAATTTAGAGGAAAAGTATAGAATAAAAGTGAGAGGAAAAAAACAAATCGCTCAGTATTATTTTCTAATGCGTCACTAAATTTATTTCTGTATGCTAAAATTTACTTGTCTATATTTTTTCAAATTATTTGGATATGACATATCAGAATGGCTTCTTTGGCCTGTTAGTCATAAGTCTAAGGGGATCATAATAACAACCAAAGTGGAATACCAACTTCAAACAGGACCATTTCTCCCTTGAATGGAGGGAAGTTATTGACTGTCAGTGAACTCTCCTTGCAACTGAGAGGGTTTCCATGCGCACCCATAATTGCTTCATGACAGAAGTATCAAAGCAAAGGTTTCCCGAAAATAATTTAATCTTTAGTAAAAAAATTAGGAGAAGACTATTGGAGTCAAAATTAGGGAGAGGCAACCTGCATTGTTTCATCTAAAATTCCGTTTTAGAATTTCTTGTTCCGGGATGACTTATGTACAAAAATTTACAACTTGATATTTTTCAGTGTAAAATTTTCTCAGTGTATTAAGATCATCAAAAATGCACCCATGGGGGAGGGTTCCATTTGGAATGCTAAATCAATTATTTTATATAAATGACACTTTTGTAGACTCTTACCAATATCTGAGCATATATATATAGAAATGTGACTTCAGAGGAAGCCAACTGGGTAATGGCCAACAATGATGACCAAGGAAAGCAGAGCATGTGGTGGCACAGAGAGGACAGACTTCAGGTCTAAGGTGATAGGAACTCAAGATGCAAGTGGACAAGGGTTAAGACTCAAAGTTCTAGGCAAATAGTCAATGCAGGTCTGTCTGTGGTGGATAGAGCATATTCATCCATTCTGTAGAGGCTCAGGTGCAAGAGTCCCACCCAGCATAAGAGAAATTGGTTAATATTAAAACAGGCTTCATATCCTAGGGACACTAGAGCGCGTGGTCTAAATAAAAGTTCATGAGACAGTCATAACAATCCTTATGCTGCCATTTATAAGCTCTGAGACCTTTGGAAAAGTTCCTTGTGGTAAACTCACAAGATAAATAGGATAATTCAATGAAACAATGCACATAAACTATCTAGAAAAAGTCCTGTCACTCAAAGGTGTTTAATCAATATTTATTTCTATTATCATGAACATGTTTCCAAAATGGTAATTCAGAATTGGGATGAAGGCACAGAGGTACTTAGATACCCAAAGAAGATATGAACTGGGAACTTGCACTGTAGGCAACTCTTTATCAGAATGAGGGCAAGAGAAAAATTATGATATAGCTTAGAAGTCCAGGGGACAACACTGGATTATGCCCTATGTCTCATTCACAGTCAGGCACCATTTCAGATGTAATGTTAGGTCCCACTGCCCCTTGCAGAGCCATCTTCACCCTGGTCAGTCTGGCTAAGTATGGCCAAGGAATGCTGTGAATGCTGTGTTCTCTTTCTTTCTACCTCTATATGTCGCCCCGGACCCCAGCTCTCTGTAGGGAAAAATGGGCAAAGATCACATAAGGGTCACCTAGGAAGTCTTTGTAAATCAATATCTCCCTGATAACTACTCATAGAATCAGCAATGGGTGTTCCTGGATTCTGTAAATGGCAGGCCAGTGTCAATGTAGAAAGTGATTTGAGTAATTTTGAAAACACAGACATCAAACGAGACATGACATGTTTACCTTTGAAAACACTGCTCTCACCCAATCTTGTTGTTATGCAAGGAAATATAGTTATGCAATGCAGGATTTGGGTCTATACAAACACACACCCACTTTCATATGATTTTGTCATGACAAATCCATTTATCGCATTCTGTTCTTGTAAACAGCAACTCAGAATAAGTTTGTTCAAAACTATTACTTTGGATTTTAGAAGACAGACAAAATGTTTTTATTTTATATATAAATGGAGAAAAAATATTTTCCTTCTAACACTCTTCTAATGCAAGTTGTCACAGCCATTGAATTGCCTAGGAAGCCTGCACTAATTCTAAATATCAGCCTCTGAATTGTACTTTCCTTGGTGAGAATCATCCTTTTGACTGACATAAAAGTTTTCCAAGTAATGTGAAGAGGTTGCTAAGTGGAAAATATTTCAAGAGCTCTGAAAATATAAGCTTGACAGAGTTCTAGCCTTGAAATCCTCAGTTTACAAGGAAATTTATTGTGCTCACATGTTGTAGCAGTGGAACGCAGTGTGTGGTATTAAATCAAAACGAAAAGGAGACAGCCCAACACCTACAGTTCTATGCCAGAGTAAAAAACTGTCACCCAAAGAAGGAAAAAAATTAAGTACCAGGGAAAAAAATGACTATAAAAAGCACCATGGGAATGTTATGAACTATTATTTTCTAGGCTCTGAGTTTGAGCTAGTAAGAGATCATCAGTTTCTTCAAATAGCTTCAACAGACGGAAAATAAAAATTACCAATGAATACACTAGAACCTTGTTTTACAGCTCTATACATTGGAGACATTACAAGGCTAAAAGTAAAACTGAATGCCTTATATAAATAGCCTGTAACAGTGGTGGAGGTGACAAGTATGCAGTTTGCCAGAGGGGAAAGACATTATAATTTTGCGTGATGCAGCATGTTAGTGTGTGCAGCCAGAAAGCAACAGGAAGACATAGCAGGTGTGGCCGTCACCTGTAGCAATGCTGCCTGCTTGGCACACGGGGTCTCACCTAGCTTTCCCCAGCAGTGAGTAAGAAGATCATTTTTAGAGTTAGAAGAGTGCCCAAGGACCATCATTTGGAACAACTGGAAAACACATATAGTCCATTTAGATAAGATTTAGAAATTTTGCAAGTGGGCATATCTTCATTAGTACAGATGCTTTGTGACCCAGTTATTTAACAGCTCTCAACCCTGGCTCTTGGCCTTGAAAATATAATTCTCAGGAGTGGCACCATTATAACCTCAAACTACTTATTACATTCTTAGGTGTGAAAAACATAATAAGAACAAATAATTGAAGACTGTTCTCTATAACACGAACCCAGTCAGAATCCCAATTTAGTGCCTGGAAAATTTGAGAAAGAGGAGGAAACCAAACAGAGGAGAAGGCTGAGCACTCAAAGCTGCAAATCATCGCAACTTGACCTAGTCCTGTCTTTTAAATTGGAAACACATGCAGTGTCTCAACCATAGCTTTCATCTGTTACACAGCAAATAGTAATAAAACAAGAATGGTGAATATAATCAAGGGAATATAATGCATCTCCAACCCCCTGAAATCAGAGCCTGTACTTTCATGTACCCTCCATAGACTATCCAAGGTCCATAATTTTAAAAAGTTCTAAGTGATAAAAGACAAAGGTGTATGAGAAAAAAAGTTACCCTTTTATGAATTTGGAGTTAGGTGATTACCTTTCCTCTCATGTTCCTTACATTATGGCAGCTGCTAAATTTTTTGCACATGCTTCCTGGCAGGAGCTCCTTTGTTGACTATGTATATATTCTGAAGAAAAGGACTCAACTACTGTTATTTACCCAACAAAAGCAGAGCCTTATTCACAACCGCAGCAGACACATAATGAATACAACCAAGTCCAAACTGTGCCAACTGGATTGTTATGCTGACCCTGCAGAACAATTTATTGTATTTAAAACAACTATTAGTAGCATATGCAAACAAAATGTGTGATGGTTTTAATTTTAATTTGGAGTGTGCAGCTGGTTTGGTTGTTTACCTACCATCTGTCAACCCTTTCTCCCTCTTACTCAAACCTTGCTTTTTTAGGTGTTTGCACCTCCCATAAACAGCCCTAATGACTTACAGGACACAGTATTTTTAACACCCAGTATTTGATCCTGAAACATTCACCTGATCTTTATGACATCCACTGGGAAATATTACAAAAGCAGAGAGCTAAATATGTACCCATATCCTCTTCTGTTCATCTGGATAATGTTCAAACTTCAGCAGCAAATGAGGCTTTTTATCAAATCCTGATAGTGCTATTTGTTCTAATGTCTGCTCAGATATTCCAAGAGTCAAGGCAAGGTCCTATTTGGGATTTCTTATGAACAAGGTATTTTCATGGCTCAGTCATTGTTCCTTAGCCTGACTGGATACTGGTCTTCCCAAATCCTTAGAATATTGGTGATGATTTTATTGCTGACAAAGAGTCGGGATACAACACTCCCCCAGGATTATCATCTATTATATTGGACAGCTGCCACAAAATTGATTTTGATGAAGTTCATTCAATAATGATAAACCATAAGATAGATAATAATTCTATAATAAACAAATGTCCAAAGACAAGTTGCCCTGAGAATGATTACCTTTTAAGAGTATATCACATGCTTCTTCTAATGACACTTTTACCACTTTCAATATTTTTGAAGCACTAAAAAAATTCAGAGTCACTTAGAAGACAAAGTAAAAGAACCTATTTTCTTATATACTATGTACAAAATAATGGTGACTAAAATCAAGGTTATCCCCACAAATTCTCAAGAGATTGCATTTAGTGATCAGTTTTAAACCATGTCATCTGAATTTAAACTAGGGATACAGACTTGTTTGCACATGTGGACAAGGGTAAGTTTTTAACATGAAAATATGTTTTTACCTTTGAGATTTTCAAATTTTTCACCATCACTTGAATAATTTTTTTGAGGGAAGCCTCACATGGGGCAATATTTACTTGACACCATTAAACTGGATACATTTCCTAACATGCTATTTATTTTCTTTTATTTTTACAAGAATATAAGCTCCATGGATTTTATTTTTTTATTGGTTTCTAGTTCAGAGAACTGCAGAGAACTGTGGCTACTACATAGTAGGCACCCAAGAAATATTTGTGAAATGAGAAAATGAGTGAGCAGACCTAGAACATGAAGCCAGGCCATGTGATTTGCAAAAGAACACTTAAGAAACACCCTTCCACCTAGCCGCCAAGTATAGTCCTGAGAACAAAGGTAAATAAGCAAAATGATCATAGCACATTGCTGGCTGGATAATGTAGCAAGGATGTCTGCATCTTCACACACAACCACAAGAAGCAGCTTGATGCACTGTGATGTTCACGTTAATACTAAAAGTTAATCCTTTCTGAGAAATTGATTATCACTTGTCAGCTTTGATTTTTTTTTAAGAGTTAAGAGTTTATAGATTCTCTCAAGAGAGTATTCATGAATGATTTTTGAACATGACATTGTATTCATCAAATCATTTCATTTCTGGCACCAGGGAAATCTCTAAAACTAAATTATGTCAAGCGCAGGACTTAACAAATAAAAGGTAGAGTGTCTGGATCTGAAGTCATCATTAACGGGATAAAAATACAGTTAGTGAAATAGTGACTGAATTGGTGAAGTGTTTTAAAGGTGTAACTGAGATCCATATATTTAGAAATGAGAATTTGTATCCAATTGACAATGAAGTATAAAAATTGAAGGTTAAACAGCATATCTTATAATAAAAATAATACTAAGTCAGCTTTCATACATGTCAACAAAATCTGTGCCAAGAGATAAATAAGAAAAAAGCACTGCTTGACTTCAAGCATACAGTTTGCGTATGACTTTGCATTATTTGCACTAACAAGATAATGCTATTACTGTCAACCAAATTTACAATCAAGACACTTTTGTTTTTTTTGACATCTGCAGAATGCTTTATAATTAACATATAAAAATAGAATTAAGTTAGTATGTCCTTCTCATCTTCTCTACAACATATTTGAGAAAACTTACTTCTTGCCCCCTGTATTAAGATCAACTTACAACATCCAAGTGGCTGCCATTAGCAGGCACTTTCTAACATTTTTATTGGTTCCGTCATTTCCTCCTCAGTAGCCAGTTCATAAAAGCATGCGACGTGGCACTTCTCCTATGTCTTTAATGAAGTAGCCTTTTCTCAGAGTCAGGTCCTTATAAGAGTCTCTTCAATTCTTTACCTAATAATATCCCACAAAATGGTTTCTAAATCTCTGCATTAAGAAAACAGAAGGGCAATGTATTCCACAAATCTGTTCTTTCTTACAAAGCTAGACATCTGGGTGTGTGCTATTTCATTTCACTATTCTGCAAGATAGAGATGAATAGCCCTGTTTTAGGAATTATGAAGCTGAAGGGTGTGACTTGCTGAAGGTTAGATAGCTGAACCGTTAGTTTAGCTGTATGGATACCAGATCATTATTCCGCAATTTTCTTATACATTTGCCAGCAGCCATCTTGATGAACTTCTCTGAGTTGTTCAGCTCTCACAATGTACTTTCACATTCATATCATTATAATGATCACTCAGTACATATTTGTAATAAGTTTTCCCAGGAGTAAAAAACAAATTAAAGACCTAATTCACAAATGACATCATCCACGGCATAGAAAATAAAATAACTACACCACAAATGTGAAAGACCATTTCTTTTGAAAGCCTGCAGTCTGCACACACAGACAAATGATTGTCCTCCCTGATTTGTATGCAGCTGGTAGCTTGTCTGAACCCATCAGGTTATGACCATGACACTGGGATACTTTTGATTTTCTTCTTAATTGAAAATCACATGGTAACGAGGGCCAAGTTCTGTGTAGCACAATCTCATCATTTCGCAGGGGCAATCAATGACTTCAAAGCTGTCTGGCACTAATAGAAGCGCACTCAAATAGCTTTCAGGAGAACACAATCACTGTGTTTCTCTTTCCTAATTTTTCAGCAGGATAGTTTGAAACAGTGGAGGAAAAGTGTGTGACTAGTAGAGACGATGTGAGTTTTCATGTTGGTTTTATTACCTTCTAACTAGGTTACCTTGGGCAAGTCACTTAACCTCTCTGGGTCTCAATTATCTCCAAGGAAAGACCTGGAGATAATGAAACTTGACCTGCCAACCCCATAGGTAGTTAGGAGAAACCACTTACAAAAGGAGAAATGCAAAGTACTATGTAAACATACAGATCAGGCAAGGAAACCTGGAGATTCTCAATCAAAGCCTGACTTTCACTTTCATATCCTTTTTAAAATTCTATTTAATCTTCTACAGTGTAGGAGAATGAGAAGTTTTGCAAGGTTTGTCTTAAAATTCATCATGTTTTCCAGCAGGGTTTTTATTTTTATTTTTTTCAAATAATGTGGGATGGATTTGGGGTTTATTTTGGATTGTTTTATTTCTCACTTCACAAGTTATACATACTCTTGAAGAAAGTCTTGAAATAAACATTAAATTAGTAAGAAAAATCAACCATGACAAATTCCACAGACAACATTTTAACTTATTAATTCATTCCTTTCATTGCACAGATATTTATAAATAAATGTATATTGTTAATATAAAATTGGATTTGCTCTTTAGAAGTTTAATTTTTCACTTTCAAGAGGACTTTCAGATTATCAGTCTGTGAAAACATAACATTTTTAAGTTATACTGAATAAATGCAATGTTTGACTTTTAATCAGATTGAGGTTTCCTTCAATTTGAGTCTGTTGTCAATGATTATATATTATATGATATCTATCCTTATATGTAAATTGTTATCTTTTTTGTTGTTTTTGTTTTATTTGATTTGAGCTCTGCTTACAATTGGTTCTTAAAAGTGGGATTCCTGTGTGAGATGCTTTGTATATTTTTTAGAGTTTTGTTATAGATTTTTAAAATCCTTTCATAATATCCAATTTAAAGTTTGTGTTTGGGAGGTCCTTGGGTTTTAGAAAACAATTGAAGGGATCTTTTGTTAGGGTCTGTAAACAAGTCAAGATGGCACCTGGCATTTTGCCAGAGGGAGTGGTTTGTGAAGTAATGCCAGTGAGCCATTAAGATGATAGAGATTCCTTAATGACTGACTGCTGTGTCTAGATTATGTCAATTAAGTTAAGCTGTGTGTAATCATTAAGATGATGAGGATTCCTTATTGGTTGACTGCTGTATCTAGTTTATGTTAATTAAGTTAAGCTGTGTATTCAGTTATGTATATATACCCTTGCTATCCTACAATAAAGAGGCTCCCGCTCCCGCTGTATCAACCTTCACAAGTTGCTTGTAAGCCCCCGGTTATTTTGCCCAGACAGCCTGCGGCAATCCTTGAATTGCTAAAGTGGCATAGTTTTTTCTATATTCTATTTGGAAACCCAATTAAAAATACACTCTAAAAAATATCTATCATAAAACTGCAGATTTAAATTCCCATAACCTATCTTTCATCACCCCCACATACATGTTCACACAGCACAACACAAACCAATTCATAGCAGCTTTACAAATCTCAGCAAAAAAGAAAGAAAGAAATACTCCAATGTGGCTGAAAGACATGTTCTAGTAACTTATGGGAATATTTAGTGGGCCTAAATATTTTCATCTTGCTGTCTATGATTATTTACTTAGTATATATTCCTAAAAATAAATTCATTGGGGCAAAAAATTATGAATAAGGAAAAAAGAAAAAAACCCAACAACTCTTAACATATACATTGTGAAATTTCTTTCTACAAAGTTATGTTGCTTTTGGAGCCCACAAGTTCGATTTTTATTCTGTATATCAGTCATTAAACAAACACATACAGATCACTTCCTCTTGTTTCAGACATTATTCTATGTACTAGGGATACAACAACGAAAAAAAATGAACATAAATTGCAGCACTTGTGGAGTTTATGCACTAATTGGGAGGATGGAGAAAATAAACAGGATCCATAAGTGCAATAATATGTGCTATACTCGATGAACATAACTGCTAAGGAGAAGCTGCAAGAGTAATGAAAAGAAGGTTATTCTAGATGGAATGGCTGGGAAAGACACATGATTAGGCACATGATTATTTAAGCAGAATTCATTGTGTCACGTGCATCTGATAGGTTAACAGGAGAGTCAAGAAGTGGTCAATAGGTTTAGCAATGTAGTACTCTTTATTGACCTTGATAAGATCAGTTTCAGAGAGCTAGTAGGAGTCAGAGCATGAAGTTAAAGAGTGTCAAAGAGGTCACTAGATCTGCAACTACTTCAGTACTTAAGCTAGTAAGGGAAAGATATTAGTCGGGATGAGGAAACCTGAGAATGGTATAGGATAAATGCCGTAGCTCACAATATACTTTGTTCATTTGGTTGTATTTCCCTTGTGTGTTGTATACTCAATGTAACATTGCCAGACTGGTATTTAATTTAAAATTCTTAAGTGTGGTTCATAAATTACACTGAGGCAAGGACTGTGAAGGGTTACTTATCTTTACAAGTATCCTCTCTCAGAATTTATTCTCGGGGGATCCAACATGGCGGCGAGAGGGGAGGCAGCGCTTTCAGTACCTCCTCAACAACGGGGTCAGAGAGACGCATGGATACGCTTAGATTCGACCTGCTGAGAAACTCCTAGCAAAATTCCACTAAAGAGAGACCGGCCGGGAATTGGAAGGATTTTTGGAGGTGACAGTCTGCGCTAGACGAGTGAATCTCCGCCACACAGCGCAGAGGTCCAGACCCGCCAGCCGCTGCCCGCGCGACTCGGCGACTGTCGGCTGCCTGCACGCGGCCCCCGCATCAGGGCAGATAGCCTCCGAGGCGCAGCGCAGCAGGAGCGGTGCAGGGACTCTAGGAAGAGGTCTCTAGCCAAGCCTTCATGAAATAGCAAACCGGGAGCTGAAACCAACCAGAGACAGACCAGTCCCACCCCTCCCTTCGGACACTCCGGCAAGGAGCCTGGGGCCC
>NW_026000142.1:6385640-6470005 GCF_001458135.2 Marmota marmota marmota
GAGAAGAAGATTAACATTAAACAGGGATGAGAGGTGGGAGGGAAAGGGAGAGAGAAGGGAAATTGCATGGAAATGGAAGGAGACCCTTAGGGTTATACAAAAGAACATACAAGAGGAAATGAGGGGAAAGGGAAACATAATACAAGGGGGAGAAATGAAGGTCAGTAGATGGGGTAGAGAGAGAAGAGGGGTGGGGAGGGGAGGGGAGGGGGGATAGTAGAGGATAGGAAATGTAGCAGAACATGACAGTCACTAGTATGGCAATATGTAAATCAATGGATGTGTAATTGATGTGATTCTGCAATCTGTATATGGGCTAAAAATGGGAGTTCATAACCCACTTGAAGCAAAGTGTGAAAGATGATATATCAAGAACTATGTAATGTTTTGAACAACCAACAATAAAAAAAAAAGAATTTATTCTCAAGAGTAGCTATAGAGATGCTTCAAATTTAACCAAATATACCCCCAGATATCCATTAGTTAGTATAAGGTAAAGTAGTGATAATTTTTATTGGTGAAATGAATGTGTTCAAGATATGCAACCAGCTAGAAAAAAAATATTTCATTAGCACTTGTCTCAATAAATATTTAAGAATCTTAGTTAGCTCAGTAACCTGTTTGAAATATGAATAAGTTAGGAGCTCCATTTAGACCTCTGCATGCTTGGCTAGAGACTTCTTATTCAACCAGAAGGTTGATTGAGCTTACCTTCAGAATACTAACATATTTACCAGGCAGTAAAACTCTCATGCAATGTGTTTGGCCACAAAACTATGGCTTTGTATATCTCCTTCCTTAGTTTATATTTCAATTTCATGCCTGGAGGGCCAGGGACACTTGTGAGCTAGCAAAAGCAAAGCCAGAATGTTTCCTGAAACTCCAAAATATGCACAGGAGCTGCACCATCTTTAAGAGGTTGACATACTATCTGTGTTGGGTTCATGACCTGGATGCTAAAAAGGTCTTCATGGTCTCTGAGAAGAGCCTAAAGAAAGCTTGGTGTGCATGAATAAGCTCTTGCAAGTGAATTCCTGGGGAGTCATTTCCTGGACATGTAAGAATGTAGAAGTCATAAAGAAGACTTCCTGTTCAGCCAGCACAGGCTGTAAGCCCCATCTCCCCTAGGTCATCACCTCTGTGAGAGGCTTGTTGTGAAGAATGGTAAGAGCACTCCTATTTGGGTATTCTCATTGAGGTTGCTTCAACCCAATGGCCTAGAAATTTTGCTCTTTTTGAGCTCTGCGAATCCTACAGAAGCCTCTCTGCCATTTTTCAAGCTTTGCCCAATGGTGAGCTAAGTGGAAAAAGTAAAACTTCTTTACATTTTTCCAAACAACTTGAGCTCAATAGTTTCCTTTAATATTTAAGAATGTTTTCATGAGGTTTTTATTCATTTATTTTCTACTTAGTTATTTCTGAAAGAATAATTATGTCTTCAGACATTGATTTTTACCCACAAACATGTGGGCAAAATTCCCAGCTGTCCTTAATCACAATCCTGATTGCTATTAGAATGTTATCAAAAAATGTATTTGCAGAGTCTCAGTGAAATATCATTTTCAGTATCATTCTGTCACTTACCTATTTACGTGGTGATCTGATGCTATAGAGATGAATTTATTCTTTAAATATTTTAACTGTTCTAAAGCTAATTAGGTGTAGAGACTTTGGAATCAAACAGAAATGGGCTTTACAAATTTTACAATTTCAAATTGTGTAATCACAAGCATATGATTTAATCTTTGTAGCTCATTCCAATGATTTGTAAAATAGATATGATAATATATTTCTTGTGGTAATATTACAAGAATTAAAAAAGAATAGTATATACAGTGTTTAGCAGAGTGCCTGGCATATAGTTAGTACTGAATATATGATAACCTTATATTATTACTATAGTAGTACTATTTCTTGGAAGTATGAGTATATAAAAACTAGTATTCTTGGCACACATGCTTTGGTACCTCCAGTTTCCAGTGCTTCCTACAACTGATTTTTTATACATGATTGGACTATATCACCTCCTCTCCTTGGAAAAACTGCATTAACACCAGAAAAAAAGATAAGAATGAACAGTCAGTCAGTAATAAAATAGGTCTACATTCCTCAGAAAACTACTTGCTTGAATTAAGGGGATGAATTTAATTCTAGTTAATATTCTAGTTAGTATTCCAACTGAGCTCTGCTAGTAAAAATTTCTTCTAGGATTTGAGGTGTGTGTATATACACATATTTACATGTCATCTTAATAACCTGCATTGTTTCCTGTACTCTGGTTATTTTTAGTTTTGTTGTTGTTCTTTGTTTTGGGTTTTTGTATGTCTTGTTTTCTATTCAGAGTCTCAATAACTTCCTTTAGACTAAGAAATCAATTAAGAGACTGCATATACCAGCCCATGGGGGACCCAGGCTCACAGTAGGGCCAGGTCCACCCCTCCATCAGAGAGGCAGACACCCACCAGAGCCTAGCCTCTGGTGCAGGACTGCCCCTTCCTACCAGCAGAATACATTGGGAGGTCAAGCCTAGTGGCTCAGATCCACCCACACCTGTCTGTGTGGGGCCCAGGCTCACAATAGGCCTGGGTCTATCCCTCTGGCTACAGGCATCTCTGAGCCCAGCTTCCAGCACAGGACAAATTCTTCTGACCAGCAGACTACCATGGGAGGCAGGCAAGGCTGAGATCTGTCCACATCAACTTGCATAGGGCCCTGGTCCAGGGTAGGTCCAAGTTTGCCCCCTCCCCTACCTGGGAGCCTAAGCCTAACCCACTTTAATCTTGGGACACTGCAGTCATTGCCATAGCCTTCCCCATAGCCTAGCCCCTAACTTTTTGACAACAGACAGGGCCTAAAAGCAGATGCATCTAAGAGCAGGCATCCAAGGGGAATGTGAGGCCCAATCTTGCAGCCCAATCTCTGTAAGACATTGTTTCCATCTTGGGGAACCTTAAGTATTATCTCAAGTTACCTCTGCTATTGCCGCCACCAACCTTAGATGCAGTAGCGTACATTGAGGGATACCAGCAAGATCTGGAAGTGCAACATCAAGGTGAGGTACAGATAATCTGCATGGGTACTACAAGAATATATAGAAGAATATCTCAGATCCACACTGCAAGAAAGGAAGACACATAGACACCATAAAAAAACAAGGGAGGAAAATACCCCCAACAAAACAGGATCCTATAATAACAGAACCCATGGACAGTGAAGGTTCATAATTAAAATGATCTGTAAATTAAAGAATGACCTAAATGAGCAAATACAGGCAAAAATTGATCACTCCAACAAAGAGATAAGAGAGCAAATACAGGTAGCAAAAGACTAATTCAAGAGAGAGAGAGAGACTCTGAAAAAAAAAAACAATCAGAAATTCTTGAAATGAAGGTCACAATAAATCAAATAAAAAGCTCAATAGAAAGCATAACCAACAGACTAGATCACTTGGAAGAAAGAATATCAGATAATGAAGACAAAGTGTACAATCTGGAAAATAAAGTTGATCACACAGTGAAGATAGTAAAAAACCATGAACAGAACATCCAAGAATTATGGGAAAGCATCAAAAGACCAAATCTAAGAGTTATTAGGATATAGGAAGGCACAGAATTCCAAACCAAAGGAATGCACAATCTCTTCAATGAGATAATATCAGAAAATTTCTCAAGCATGAAGAACAAATTGGAAAACCAATTACAAGAGGCTACAGGACACCAAATGTACAAAACTACACCAAGGCATATTATAATAAAAATGCCCAGCAAACAGAATAAGGATAGAATCTTAAAAGTTGCAAGAGAAAGAAATCAGATCACATATGGGGGAGACCAATTCGTATCTCAGCAGATTTTTCAACCCAGACCCTCAAAGCCAGGAGATTGTGGAACAACATATGTCAAGCTCTGAAAAAAAAATGGATGCCAACCAAGAATCTTATATCTAGCAAAACTAAGCTTTAGATTTGATGATGAAAGAAAAACCTTCCATGATAAACACAAGTTAAAAGAATTTACAACTAGAAAGCCTGCACTACAGAACATCCTCAACAAAATATTCCAAGAAGAGGAAATGATGAAACAATGATGAAAATCAGCAGAGAGAGGAATTACACGAAAAAAAAAAATCTAATCAGAGGAGAAACCAAGTCATGTTAAATGCCAAAAATAAACAAAAATGGCTGGGATATGAACTATGTCTCAATAATAACCCTGAATGTTAATGGTCTAAACTCACCAATCAAAAGACATAGATAGCAGATTGGATAAAAAAAAAAAAAGACCCAACAATATGCTGCCTCCAAGAGACTCATCTCATAGGAAAAGACATCCACAGACTGAAGGTAAAGGGCTGGGAAAAATCATACCACTCACATGGACTACAGAAGCAAGCAGGTGTTTCCATCCTCATAGCAAATAAAGTAGACTTCAAGGTAAAGTAGACTTCAAACTAAAGTTAATCAAAAAGGATAAAGAAGGACACTACATACTGCTCAAGGGAACCATACACCAACAAATCTTAACAATTATAAATATAAATGCCCCAAACACTGGAGCATCTACGTTCATCAAAGAAACTCTCCACAAGTTCAAGAGTCAAATAGGCCACAACACAATAATTTTGGGTGAATTTAACACACCACTTTCATCACTAGGTAGATCTTCAAAACAAAAACTGATCAAAGAAACTATAGAAGTCAATAATACAATCAATAACCTAGACTTAACTGACATATATAGAATATTTCATCCTTCAATGAGAGAATACACTTTCTTCTCAGCAGCACATGGATCCTTCTTTAAAATAGACCATATACTATGCCACTAAGCAACACTTAGCAGATACAAAAAAGTAGAGATACTACCCTGCATTCTGTCAGATCATAATGGAAGGAAATTAGAAATCAATGATAAAATAAGAAATAAAATCCACTCCAACCCCTGGAGACTAAATAATATGCTACTGAATGAACAATGGGTTGCAGAAAATATCAAGGAGGAGATTAAAAATTTTTAGAAGTGAATGAGAACACAAATACAACATATAGAAATCTTTGGAACACTATGAAAGCAGTTGTAAGAAGAAAGTTCATTGCATGGAGTTCATTCCTTAAAAGAAGAAAAAGTCAACAAATAAATGACTTAACATTACATCTCAAAGCCCTAGAAAAAGAAGAACAAATCAACACCAAAAGCAGTAGAAGACAGGAAATAATTAAAATCAGAGCTGAAATCAATGAAATTGAAACAAAAGAAACAACTGAAAATTTGACAAAATAAAAAGGTGGTTTTTTGAAAAAATAAATAAAATTGACTGACCCTTAGTCATGCTAATGAACAGAAGGAGAGATAAAACTCAAATTAATAATATATGTGATGAAAAAGGAAATATCAAAACAGACACTATAGAAATACAGAAGATAATTTGAAATTATTTTGAAAATTGTTATTCCAATAAAATAGAAAATATTGAAGGCATCAACAAATTTCTAAAGTCATATAATTTGCCCAAATTGAATCAGGATGATATACACATTTAAACAGATCAATCTCAAGTGACAAAATAGAAGATGACATCAGCAACCTAACAACCAAGAAAAGCCCAAAACAGGATGGATACACAGCCGAGCTCTACAAGATATTTAAAGAAGAATTAATACCAATACTATTCAATTTATTTCAGGAAGTATAAAAAGAGGCAGCACTTTCAATCTTATTCTTTGAGGCCAGTATCACCCTGATTCCAAAACCAGGCAAAGACACATCAAAAAAAAAAAAAAAAAAAAACAACAACAACAACAACAACTTTTGACCAATATCGCTAATGAATATAGATGCAAAAATTCTCAATAAATTCTGGCAAATCAAATACAAAAACATACCAAAAAGATTGTGCACCATGGTCAAGTGGGATTCATTCCAGGTATGCAAGGTTGGTTCAACATAAGGAAATAAATAAACGTAATTCATCACATCAATAGACTCAAAGATAAGAATCATATGATCATCTCAATAGATGCAGTAAAAGCATTTTACAAAATATAGCACCGCTTCATGTTCAAAACACTAGAAAAACTAGGAATAACAAGAACATATCTCAACATCGTAAAGGCTATCTACACTAAGCCCCCAGCCAACATCATTCTAAATGGAGAAAAAATGAAGGTATTCCCTCTAAAACCTGGAAAAAGACAATGATGCCCTCTTTCACCACTTCTATTTAACATAGTTATTGAAACACTGGCCAAAGCAATTAGACAGACAAAGGAAATTAAAGGAATACACATAGGAAAAGATGAACTCAAATTGGCACTATTTGCTGATGATATGATTCTATACCTAGAAGACCCTAAAAGTTCCACCAGAAAACTTCTAGAACTAGTAAATGAATTCAGCAAAGTAGCAGATATGAAATCAATACCCATAAATCAAAGGCATTTCTGTATATCAGTGACAAATCCTCAGAAAGAAAAATGAGAAAAACTATGCCATTCTCAATAGCCTCAAAAAAAAAAAACTTGGGAATAGACAATGAAAGAAGTGAAAGATCTATATAAAGAAAATTACAGAACCCTAAAGATAGAAGTCAAAGAAGACCTTAGAAGATGGAAAGATCTACCTTGCTCTAGGATAGGCAGAATTAATATCATCAAAATGACAGTACTTCCAAAAGCACTATACAGATTTAATGGAAATTTAATTTTAATTCCAATCAAAATCCCAATGATATTCTTCATAGAAATAGAAAAAGCAATCATGAAATTCATGTGGAAAAATAAGAGACCCAGAATAGCTAAAGCAACCCTTAGCAGGAAGAGTGAAGCAGGTGGCATCACTATACCAGACCTTAAACTATACTACAGAGCAATAGTAACAAAAATAGCATGATACTGGCACTAAAACAGGCTGCTAGACTAGTGGTACAAAATTGAGGAGACAGATACTATCCCACAAAATTACAATTATCTTATATTAGACAAAGGTGCCAAAAACATGCATTGAAGAAAAGATAGCCTCTTCAACAAATGGTGCTGGGAAAACTGGAAATCCTTATGCAACAAAATAAAATTAAACCCCTATCTCTCACCATGCACAAAACTGAACACAAAATGGATCAAGGATTTAGGAATAAAACAAGCGACTCTGTGTCTAATAGAAGAAAAAGTAGGCCCTAATCTCCATCATGTGAGATTAGGCCACACCTAATTCCTTAATAAGACTCCTGTGGCACAAGAATTAAAATCAAAAATCAATAAATGGGATGGACTTAAACTAAAAAGTTTCTTCTGAGCAAAAGAAACAATCTGTATGGTGAATGGAGAATAAATTTTTACCCCTCATACATCAGATAGAGCACTAATCTCTAGGGTATTTAAAGAACTCCAAAATCTAAGCACCAAAAAAACAAATAACCCAATCAATAAATGGGCCAAGAACCTGAACAGACACTTCTCAGAAGACAATATACAGTCAATCAACAAATATGTGAAAAAATGTCCATCATCACTAGCAATTAGAGAAATGCAAATCAAAACCACTCTAAGATTTCATCTCGAGTGGCAGCTATTATGTATACAAACAACAATAAGTGTTGGCAAGGATGTGGGGAAAAAGGTACATTCATACACTACTGGTGGGCCTGCAAATTAATGCAGTCAATATGGAAAGCAGTGTGGAGATTTCTTGGAAAATTGGGAATGGAACCACCATTTGACCCAGCTATCCCTCTCCTTGGTTTATACCCAGAGGATTTAAAAACAGCATACTACAGGAAAACAGCTACATCAATGTTTATAGCAGCACAATTCACAATAGCTAAACTGTGGAACCAACCTAGATGCCCTTCAATAGATGAATGAATTTTAAAAATGTAGCATATATACACAATGGAACATTACTTAGCAATAAAAGATAATAAAATCATGGCATTTACAGGTAAATGGATGGAATTAGAGAAGATAATTCTAAGTGAAGTTAGCCAATCTCAAAAAATCAATGCCAAATGTTTTCTTTGATATAAGGAGGCTGATTCATAGTGGGATATAAAAGAAGGAGCATGGGAGGAATTGACAATCTCTAGATAGGGCAGTGGGGTAGAAGTGGAAGGTAGGAGGTATAGGTTAGAAATTATGGTGGAATGTGATGATCACTATTATCCAAAGTACATGTATGGAGACATGAATTGGTGTGAATATACTTTGTATACAACCAAAGATATAAAAAATTGTGCTCTATATGTGTAAAAGGATTGTAATGCATTCCACTGACATATGTAAGTAAAAAATTTAAAAAAGAAAAAGAATAAAGTCAAAATTACAGAATGACAAAAAGAAATGAGACCTTGTAATATGCCAAGGAGAAAACAAACTCTTAAAGCTAACTTTGGAACTACAAAAAGTAAAAAGGAGATCTGTATGCTGCTTACAGAAGAGAGTACAATCTCAATAGATTTTTTTTAAAAAGAAATCAATTTAGCATGCTTTAATGTTTACTTGTAGTGTTCAGGTATAATATCAAGAATATTTTAAATCATACAGTCAATGTAAAAATCTGATATCCACATATACCATCCAACTATTAATCCTTTTAAAAAGAACCAACCAATAATTCATGTGGACTCAACTTATTATGAAATCACCTTAATCAAATTTCTTTACACAAAATTTTGAAAGAAGACTTATAGTTCCATTTCATAACATGATTTTAGTATCTTCTACCCCACTGGGTTGCACCATCTTCTCCATTAGGTCTCAACTTATTCGTTCACATGGCACGCTTCACATCAATTAGCCTGAGACAACAATACAATCAGCATCTGCAACATTCAAAAGAAAGAAAAGCCTTAAGACATTTTAATCCTGTGTTGCTCCTGGAAGCCTGTGAAATTTCTCAGGAAAAGAATTCTTCATTAAATTAGTTAACAACTAGTACATACTCCCTAAGAAACTGAGCAGAGCATAGACAGAACAGTTCAACAACATCCCTGAGAAGGTTATGCTTGAACATACTCAGCTATAGAATAAACTCAGTCAATGAATCTCAAAGCTTTGCAAATCATTTTATTTTATGATTCCTTTGATTTGCATGTTCTGAGAATCCATTAATGCAAGGTCTTTCGGGGATATGAAAAGTAAGAGGCTTGGACCAGAATTTCAAAAATCTGACCAATGACCCATGGAGATAATTTAAATAATCAGAGAAAAAAGACACAAACCAAAAATATTGACTATGCTACCAAATAAATTATATATATATATATATATGAAGTTCAGTGGAAGTCAACAGAGAAGATATTCCTATTGGTTGAGGTACAAGGGATGTCTTCAAAGAGAACTTGAAGAATAATAACAAAAATGAGAAAATTCCAAAAATGATACAAAAGATGATGAGACCTTTCTTTTCAAGTAAGATCAATCCAAAGTTATAGAAACAAATGTACAGGGACAATGGAAATATCATATTCAAGAATTTAATCAAAGACATTTGATGGCATTGTGGCAAGTGCAGGTAAAAAAATAAAGCAGTCTTGTGTATTAACATGATTTATTTTCAGATCAAAAGATGTGTTCAGTGTCTTGGAACAAAACTACCTACACATGCACCCCACACACAATATGAAGAGATGTTCAGTCCTTCTCTTGCTCTCTTCAAATCTCTGAATCTTACTGTTGCTGTAACCTACTAGGCCATTAATTCAGGCAACTGAACCAGATGGTAAGGGGATGGGGAAAAGACAGACAAACACACAAATAGACCAAAAGCTGGATCTCAGTGGTTCACTAAACCTTGATAAGGAAATAGTGACCATGAATCAGCTTGAATGATAAAATAGGTTTTATCATTAAAAGGGTATTGTGAGAAAGTTTCTTCAAAGCAAGCAGAACCAAGGTCATAAGAATGAGCAGTTCAATTATGATCATCAGCTTGCAGCCCATAACTCTCAATCCATAAGCTGCTGGTGTCTGAACCTCAAAGTCAAGAACTGAATAGCTTGTGGCTGGCACAGAACCTCCGATTGAACAGGGCATCACCATAGCAACTGGGAGATCTCAACCTTTGCATTCACACCAAGAGTTCCCAAGAGAGGCTTTGCCCCTGTCACAGGATAGTCCAAGACCCATAATTCAGTCACCGCTCCCAACACACTGTTAAGTCCTGCCTCCTCTTCCCTTGATAATCACTGCCATTTCTTTCTTTCTTTCAAACCTGTGTCATTTTCTCTATCTATTCTGCATTTAGCATTTCATTTTGAACTTGTTTTTCCCTTTAACTTTTCATGAAAATTGTCTTCTTCATCAAACTTTAATATTGTGAGAGAAAGTACCATGTCTCATGTTTTTTACTTGTATTTATTTTCATTTATTAATCTAGTATTTCTAGTATTAATATCTTGATTATGAGTAAGGTCACTTTATATACTCTGGTAGAAAACAAGGGGAACTTAAAAACCCCGAATTCTTAATATTAAATAAAGTGAATTAAAAAAAATAAAAGTACATGAGTCTGTTTCTACTCTAACTATATAAGTGCTTTTAAAATAAGCATTTTTACATGTTATTTCCCAACTTATTTAGACTAAAGGATACATTCACATTTTTAAGGTTAATTTTTAAATCTGATAGGCCAGAGTTTATAATTAGTTGGAAATTGGTCTGGTGAATAATTGTACCACTATTTGGCAAATTTTCTTTTCAATTAATATCACTCCATGTATTCAAACTTGGTTATTTAATATATGGTAGACATATCAAGTTTCTATGACAGATATAGAAATTTCATTAAAATAGACTAAATTATAATGTAAATGGTACAGAAATTTCTGTACTTAGCATTAACTGAAGAAATACAAAGAAATTTCATGTGAGTATCAATTATAAAAATGATGTGTTTACTTCACTACTATTGGAGTTTAGAAGACACATTAAGTAAGTTTACTTTTCTTTTACCAAGATAAAATGTATTGTGTAACAAACAATGGAATCAGGTGGATAGAGACCCACAATATCTTTATTTAACAAAAATTCCTTGGGTTAAAGGTGTAGCTCACTGGTATAGTGCTCTTGTTTTTAAATAAACAAGGTTGCAACTAAAGAATGTTTCTCACCATAGCTTCAAAATATTATTTTCTAATCTAAAGTTGTGAATTTTCAGGAATTGTATTACATCATTTTGTTTATAGCAACATGAACATGTCTTCATTATTGAAATGTGTAATGATAATAAGTGATATAAAAATCATCAGAGACAAAAATTCTAATATTTTGAACAGAAACAGACTGACAAGGTCCCCACCTTTAGTGAATTAGAAAACTCCCAGGAAAGCGACTCAAAAAAATCACACACATGCACACACATATGCACAGGGTGTAAGAGAAACATTACTAAAAAATGTATGAAATACTGTGGAAACACCACATAAAATACCCGATAGTTAGGGAAGACACAACATTTGAATGAACATTAAAAAACCAAGGATATTTAAACTGAGAGAAGACAACAGATGCAGGGGTAGAGAGGGAGGTGCCAGGCAGAGGGTGCTGTGTAGAAAGCCCAGAGAAATAGTGGAGCACCATACCTGCCTGGACCTGAAGGAAGGTCAGTGCTGGGAACACAATTCAGGGTACAGTGATAAAGAGAGAAGGAGGCAGAAGCCAGACGAAGAGCGGCTCTCTGGATCATGTCGTGGAGTTTAGGCTTTATCCTAAGATCAATGAGAAGATATGGAAGGGTTTTAAGCAACAGAAAGTCATGATTACAGTTGGATTTCAAAGATGCACAATGGTTTGGAAAGAGGCAAGAATGGAAACACTTGGTCAATTACAGTCTTTGACGTTCTTCCTGTGATTTCATTGTCCTCAGCGCTGACACTTCTAATTCCTTGGCCTCTCATATTGTCTACCGCTCTTCTCCAGTGGTCTCATCCACCCTACTTTGACCAGTACTGATCTTGCCCTAGGCCTTGTCATTAGCATCCACCTCACTCACTCTATTACCTCACTGCTGAGCGTCTTATTTTCACCCTGGCCTATGCCTTCTACCTTTCCCATAGTCACCGTAGTAGTTCCCTATTGCTGCTGCTGCCACAAATAATCACAAACTTGCTGGCTTAGAACAATAAAAGCATATTATCTTATAGTTCTAGCAGCCAGGAATGTGAAATGGGTCTCAGTAGCTAAAATCACAATGTTTGCAGGCTGTGGTCCATACCTAACACACAACAAGATTGGGGGTGGTTATCTCTGCCTTGCTGTTGTAGCACTTTCTTCATGTGGATTCCAGGACACTACTCTCTCTGTAGAGCTTCCTACTACCTCATGGCCATGACATTTCAGTCATGGGGGGGGGACCCAAGATGGCAGGTTAGAGGGAGGCTGCATTCTGTGTCACTCTGTGAGCTGGGATTCAAATACTGGGAACACTGTAACACTGCAAGTTATCAGAAGACCCCAGACAGCTGCTCCCAAGCAGGAATCCCCACTGCCATGTCTGCGCAGGTCTCCAGACCTCAGCATCAGTGCAGGACTCCTAGCCACTTGCACACACAGGGCAACCAGCCACTATGTCTCAGCAGGACCACCAGCATCAGCACCCACACAGTACCCCGACAGCCCACCCACTGCTCCCACACAGAATACCTGGCCACTGCCCACACACAGGATCTCTAGACGCCATTCCCGTGTAGACACCCATCCACCAATGTGGGGCTCTCCTGGTCACCTATATCTTGGGACACTGCAAACACTGCCATAGTCCCCTATACCTGGTAGCCTCCAACTGGGGAAACAAGACATTTTCTGGAGACAGCCACCAGCCACAACACTGCATGCCACAGAGCTGCATCTCTGAACACCACTCAACGCCACCACCTAGCCCAGTTGGACCCAACACCCCATCTCTGAAAGCAGCCACAACCATCTTGGGACACCTTTGTCACCATCTTTAGTTGAAGCAACTCTCAGCTTGGGACACCTGCCGGAGTGTAGAAGCAATAACAAGGAGAGGTATTGGAACCCTAAAGGGACACTATTAGCCTACAGGGTAAAAACTATAACACCTCAGATCTGCAGCACTAAAAGGAAAAACACATGAAAAACATTTAAAAAAACAAGGGGAGAATATGCCCCCCCAAAATCAAGATACTACATTATTAGAACCCATGGCCAGCACAGCAGAAGAAATGACAAAGAAGGAGTTCAGAATGTACATGATTAAAATGTTCTATGAGTTAAAGGATGATAAAAGAGAGCAAATACAGGCAGCAAAAGATGGTTTTGATAAAGAGCTACATTAGCAAATACAAGAAGCAAAAGATTATTTCAATAAGGAGACAGAGGTTCTGGAAAAAAACACAGAAATCCTTGAAATGAAAGAAACAATAAACCAAATTAAAAACTCAATAGAAAGCAACACCAACGGATTAATTCACTTGGAAAACAGAACCTCAGATAATGAAGACAAAGTGTATAATCTTAAAAATAAAGTGGATCACACAATGAAGATGGTAAGAAACCGTGAGCTGAATATTCAAGAATTATAGAATAACATTAAAATATCAAATTTAAAAATTATTGGGAGAGAGGAAGGCATAGAGGTCCAAACCAAAGGAATGAACAATCTAGTTAATGAAATAATATCAGAAAATTTTCCAAACATGAAGAATAAACTGGAAAATCAAATACAAGAGGCTTACAGGACACTAAATGTACAAAATCACAACAGATCTACACCAAGGCACATTATAATGAAAATGCCTAGCATACAGAATAAGGAGAGAATTTTAAAAGCCACAAGAAAAAGAAATCAGATTACATATAGGGGGAAACAAATTAGAATCTCTGCAGGTGTTTCATCCCAGATCTTGAAAGCTAGAAGATCCTGGAACAACATACACACCAAGCTCTGAAAGAAAATGAATGCCAACCAAGAATCTTATATACAGCAAAATTAAGTTTTAGATTTGATGACAAAATAAAAACCTTCCATGATAAACAAAAGTTAAAAGAATTTACAACTAGAAAGCCTAAACTACAGAACATCCTCAGCAAAATATTCCCTGAGGAGGAAATGAAAAACAAAAATGAAAACCAGCAAAGGGAGGTACTACACTAAAGAAAAAAACAAACCAATCAAAGGAGAAATCAAGTCAAGTTAAATTACCAAAAATAAACTAAAATAACCAGGAATACAAATCATATCTCAATAATAACCCTGAATGTTAATGGCCTAAACTCAAAAATCAAAAGACATAGACTGGCAGACTGGATTTTTTTAAAAAAAGACCCAACAACATGCTGCCTTCAAGAGACTCATCTCATAGGAAAAAACATCCACAGACTGAAGGTGAAAGGTTGGGAAAAAGCGTACCACTCACATGGACTACAAAAATGAGCAGAGGTTTCTATCTTCATATCAAATGAAGTAAACTTCAAGCCAAAGTTAATCAAAAGGGACAAAGAAGGACATTTCATTCTGCTTAAAAGAATCATACATCAACCATATATAACAATTATAAATATATATGCCCAAACAATAGACATCTACATTCATTAAACAAACTCTTCTCAAGTTCAAGAGCCAAACAGATCACAACACAAAAATTCTGGGTGACTTTAACACACCTCTTTCACCACTGGATAGACCTTTCAAATAAAAGTTAAACAAAGAAACTATAGAACTCAATAATATAAGCAATAACTTAGACTTAATGGACATATATAGAATAAATCATCCAATAACAAGTGAATACACTTTCTTCTCAGCCAAAAATGGATCCTTTTCTAAAATAGACCATATATTATGACACAAAACAACTCTTAGCAAATACAAAAAGTAGAGATACTACCCTGCATTATATCAGATTGTAATGTAATGAAATTATAAATTAATGACAAAATAAGAAAATAGAACTCCAATACCTGGAGAGTAAATAATATGCTATTGAATGAACAACAGATTACATAAGATATTACAGAGGAGATTAAAAAATTCTTAGAGGTAAACAAGAACACTGATTCAAGCTATCAAAATGTCGGGGACACTATGAATGCCGTACTTAGAGGAAAGTTCATTGCATGGAATTCATACTTTAAAAGAAGAAAAAGTCAACAAATAAATGACCTAATATGCATCGTTGAGATGCATCTCTAAGCCCTAGAAAAAGAAAAACAAAACAACACTAAAAAGCAATAGAAGACAGGAAATCATTAAAATTACAGCTGAAATCAATGAAATTGAAACAAAAGAAACAATTGAAAAAAATGACAAAACAAAAAGTTTATCCTTTGAAAAAATAAATAAAATTGATAAACCCTTAGCCATGCTAACAAAGAGAAAGAGAGATAAAACTCAAATTACTGACATTCAGGTTGAAAAAGGAAATGTCATGACAAACACTACAGAAATATAAAAGATAATTAGAAATTATTTTGAAAATACTGATGTAATTCATCACATCAGTGGATTTAAAGATAAAAATGATATGATAATCTCAATAGATGCAGAAACAAAATTCAACAAAATACAGCCCCCTTTCTATTCAAAACACTAAAAAATCTAGGGATAACAGGAACATATCTCAACATTGGAAAAGCTATCTATGCTAAGTCTGAAGCCAACATCATTATAAATGAAGAAAAATTGAAGGCATTCCCTCTAAAAACTGGAACAAGACAGGAATGCCCTCTTTAACCACTTCTATTTAATATAGTTCTTGAAACTCTAAGCACAGCAATTAGACAGATGAAAGAAATTAAAGGGATACCGATAGGAAAAAAAGAACTCAAACTATAACTATTTTCCGATGACATGATTCTATACTTAGAGGATCCAAAAAATTCCACCAGAAAACTTCTGGAACTAATAAATGAATTCAGCAAAGTAGCGGGATATAAAATCAACACCCAAAAATCAAAGGCATTTCTGTAGTGACAAATCCTCTGAAAGAGAAACTAGGAAAACTATCCCATTTACAATAGCCTCAAAAAAGACATCAAATATTTGGGAAGAAACTTAATGAAAGAGGTGAATGACCTCTACAATGAAAACTACAGAACATTAAATAAAGAAATTAAAGAAGACCTTAGAAAATGGAAAGATCTCCCTTGTTCTTGGATAGGCAGAATTAATATTGTCAAAATGACCATACTACCAAAAACACTATACAGATTTAGTGCAATTCCAAATAAAAGCTAAACAAAGAAACTATAGAACTCAATAATACAAGCAATGACTTAGACTTAATGGACATATATAGAATAAATCTATTTATTTTATTTACTAAATAAATCTATTTAGTGCAATTCCAACCAAAATCCCAATGACATTCCTCATAGAGATAGAAAAGCAATCATGAAACTCATCTGGAAAAATAAGAGATCCAGGATATCCAAAGCAATCCTTGGCAAGAAGAATGAAGCAGATGGCATCACTATACCAGATCTTAAACTATACTACAGAGCAATAGTAACAAAAACAGAATGATATTGGCACCAAAAGAGACTTGTAGACAAATGGTACAGAATAGAGGACATGGAGACAAACCCATATGAATAGAGTTAGCTCATTCTAGACAAAGGCATAAAAAACATATATTGGATAAAAGATAGCCTCTTCAACAAATGTTGAGAAAACTGGAAATCCATTTGCTCACCATGCACAAAACTCAACTCAAAGTGGATCAAGGACCTAGGGATTAGACCAGAGAACCTGAGTCTAATAAAAGAAAAAGTAGGCCCAAATCTTTATCATGTCAGATTAGGCCCTGACTTCCTTAATAAGACTCCTATAGTGCAAGAAATAAATACAAGAAGCAATAAATGGAATGGATTTAAACTAAAAAGCTTCTTCTCAGTAAAACAAATAATCAGTGAGGTAAAGAGAGAGCCTACAGAATGGGAACAAGTTTTTACCACATACATATCAGATAGAGCACTAATCTCTAGAACATATAAAGAACTCAAGAATCTTAATACCAAAAAATAAATAAATAACCCAATTAAAAAATTGCCCAAGGACCTAAACAGACACTTCTCAGAAGAGGATATATAATTAAAAAACAAATATATGAAAAAAAATGTTCAACACCTCTAGCAATTAGAGAAATGCAGATCAAAAGTACTCTAAGATTTCATCTCTCCAGTCAGAATGGCAGCTATCAAGAATTTAAAAACAATAAGTGTTAGCAAAGATGTGGGGGAAAAGGCACACTCATACATTGCTGGTGGGACTGCAAATAGGTGCAACCACTATGAAAAGCAGTATGGAGATTCATTGGAAAACTTAGAATGGAACCACCATTTGACCCAGCTATCCCACTCCTGGGTTTAATACCCAAAGGACTTAAAAACAGCATACTACAGTGATGGAGTTGTCTGATATCTCAAGGATTGTGGTGAAGCTGCAGATGTTAAGGAGTTAATGTCCTTTGAGCTCTTGGCCAGCCAAAGCAAGCAAGAACAGCAGACTGTTCTCAGGACATGCTCAGTTGACATGATCAGATTTGCCATAAGTTCCTCTTGAGACTGTGGACTTGCTTCATGTTTTTCCCTTGTGGTGGAGTTATTTGGGGAATGTTCCTATTATTTTATGCTTAGCTGCTAGTATAAATCTAGGACAAAGATTAAGGAAATAAATATAAACGAGGCATTGTTTTAAAAAAGATATCTTGGTATTTTGTCTGCATAACCTCAAGGTTGCATTCCATGGTTGGGAACCCACTGTAAACTATAAAATGCTGTGCTTGCCAATAATAAATGTCCTTAGCTGCACTAAGCTTTGGATCCCCTGTGCCCCTTCTTTTGTCTCACTTGGCTCTTCAGTCCCCATCAACACTAAAGTGACACAGCCACATCAATGTTTATAGCAGCACAATTCACAATAGCTAAATTGTGGAAACAACTTAGATGTCCTTCAGTAGATGAATGAATAAAGAAACTGTGGTATATATACACAATGAAATATTACTCAGCATTAAAAGAGAATAAAATCATGGCATTTGCAGGTAAATGGATGGAGATGGAAAATATCATGCTAAGTAAAGTAAGCCAATCCCCCCCCCCCAAAAAAAGGCCAAATGTTTTCTCCCATATGTGTGGTTGATCCATAATGGAAGTGGTGGTTGAGGGAGCATGGGAGGAATGGAAGAACTTTAGATAGGGGAAAGGGGAGGGAGTGGGAGGAGGGGGAATGAGGGTAAGAAAGGTGGTGGGATGAGATGGACATCATCACCTTAGGTACATCTATGAAGACATGAATGGTGTGACTCTGTTTTGTGTGCAACCAGAGATATGAAAAATTGTGCTCTATGTGTCCTGTGAATTGAAATGCATGCTGCTGTTATGTATTAACAAATTAGGGTAAATAAATAAAATTTTAAAAAGAAAATTTAGAATGGAACCACCATATGATCCAGCTTCCCACTCCAAGGTCTATACCCAAAGGACTTAAAATCAGCATACTACAGTGACACAGCCACATCAAAATTTATAATAGCTCAATTCACAATAGCTAAACTATGGAACCAACCTAGATGTCCTTCAATAGATGAATAGATAAAGAAACACAATGGAATATTACTCAGCATTAAAAGAGAATAAAATTGTGACATTTGTAGGTAAATTGATGGGAATTGGAGAATATCATGCTAAGCAAAGAAGGCAAACCCCAAAACCAAAGGCCAAATGTTTTCTCTGATATGTGAATGCTGATACATAATGGGGTCGGGGGGCAAGAGAAGAATGGTGGAACTTTGTATTAGGGAGAAAGGAGTTGGGGAAGGAAAAGGGTTAGGAAGGTGGGAAAGATGGTGGAATTAGATGGACCTTATTATGTATGAGTGCATGAATGATGTGACTCTGCATCATGTTCAATCAGAGAAATGAAAAGTTGTGCTTCATTTGTGTACAATGAGTTGAAATGAATTCTGCTGTAATGTATAACTAATTAGAACAAATAATAAAAATAAATTAAAAATTTAAAAAAGAAAAAATAAATATCACTGTATTTCCAGTACAATGTTTGCCATTCTGGATGTTATAAAATATAGTGGATAAGAACCTCCAACTCTAGAAGCAAGTTTCTTGGACTCAAAACCAACCAAATTAGAAATTTGGTCTTGAACAAATTAATTCTGTGAGTCTCAATTACCTCATCTGATAAATGAAGCTAATAATAATGAACTCACAGGAGTACACAGAGGACTGAATGAGTAAATGATATGTAGAGTTATTAGACATCCACTTGATGTTTTCAAATCTAAATGTTACATTTCCCTCAACCTTTAAATATTAATAAATATTAATTCCATCCTTCCAAATGCTTAAGAAAAACATGAAATCATTCATATTTGTTTCTCCTATACCTACTGCAAATCCTATCAATAAATTTCAGTTTTGCCTTCTAAACACAATCTAGAACCTTATAGTGTCTCACCATTACTGCTAATAAAATATTCATCTAATCCTTAGCATAAAGTAAATCTCTCCCATCATATTTCCTTAGCCTGTATATGATCTCATGGATTCTACTATTATCTTCTTAAAATCAATTTTCAAGAGAGCAGCAATAAAGACAATATAATTTATATACATTATATGCCCAAAATCCTGAAACAATTTATACTCAGTAGTTATATTGACTCTCAATGACCTCGAGGATATCTATGACCTTTCCCCAGAGTCTGTTTTAGTTCTTGACTCCTAGTATCCACTCCATTACTTTATTCCAACCATACTGGCCTCTTTGATGTTCCCGGAAAATCCAAATATAACATCCCCTAAGAGTCCTGGCAGTAATAAAAAAGCCCCCATACTTTCTTTACATTAATCTGTTGTTCCTAGCATTTACCACTGTTTGTCAGAAAGTATTACAACTGATTTATTTACCACTTGTTTCCTCCCCAAATTCAAATGTCATTTTCATGGGAATAAGGAGTTTGTTTTATCTACTATTGTATTTCTGATGCCTCAAATTTTGTCTGTTATTGATAGTGAATGAATAAATTTGTCCTGTAGGGTTAAATAATAATGACAAGATGCTCAAAAAGAAACATTTGTGTTTAAAAAAAATCATGGGCTTCATGTTGAATATGTTGAGCTGGAATGTCATATGCCTTTGGGATGTGCTTATGAGCACTAGAACATGATCTGGAGCATGGAAAAAACACTGCGTTGCTGCTGCAGTCTGGCTGCAGCAAAATAACCGGGGGGTGACGAGCAACTTATATACATTGATACAGCAGGAGTGGGAGCCCTTTATTGTAGGACAGGAGGGGTATATATACATTACACACAGCTTATCTTAATTAACATAAACTAGATACAGCAGTCAACCAATAAGGAATCTCCACACTTAATGGCTCACTGGCGTTACTTCTCAAACCACTCCCTCTGGCAAAATGCCAGGTGCCATCCTGACTTGTTTACAGACTCTAACATTTCCCCCTTTTGTTTAATTTAAGTAACGACCATAGTGGTTTTTACACAAACACCACAAACAATCTGCTACAAGCAGAAGGGGAGGATACAAAATGCCACAATACCAAGCCAATTGATGGCTCCATGCAAGAAGCCCTTGGAAAAATTATACCAGCAATGACACCATTAGCAAAGATACCAAGTTACAATTTGTTGTAGATTACAGTTTGTTGTCTCAGTCCAGGTAAAGCAGTGTCTCAATAGATTAACTCACAGTCCTGGTAAATCACAGTCCAGGTAAGTTTACAGTCCAGGTAAGTTCTGTAGGCAGCTATCCTAAATCACAGTCCAGGTAAGTTCTGCAGGCAGCTAGCTTAAATCACAGTCCAGATAAGTCTGCAGGCAGCTAGCTTGATCCGAAGTTTCATCCGGTTCTCAGCAACACTGGAAATTCTTCCACCCTCGTTTTCACTGGCACTGGGATGAAGGCAGGAACTCCGGCAATGCTGGCTAAAGAAAATCCTGTAGTATTCCACTAAGAAAACAACCTTCTGAACAATTTAGTACATTATCTCAAGGTTTTTACATTTGAAATAAGCCTTAATATAGTGCTCATTACTCATTAGCTTCCAGGTGTGGGAGAACCATTGTAGTTACTGGCCTTGGAAATGATCAAACTTCAGGGACACGGGCATCTTCCGCCTGCAGCATCCCGGGCAGCCCCAGATGGCGCTGGGGAGAGTCCCGGGAGTGTTCCGGACTCAAACTGCCATTGGGCACAGGGAGCAAGAGCCTGCGAGACTGTGCCTCCGGGTCAGGTTTGAATTTGGGCTCTCGCAGTGGCATCCCACTCCCCAGGTGGGGGGCGGGGAAGAGCCGCCTGCCGCTTCTTGGAAAGTCCTTGTTGCGCCATGACTGGCTCGCGCATGTGGCAGCCTCCGCGCGGCTTCACGCACCCTCAGGTAACGAAAAGTATTCAGTAATAGCCTTTTGCTGCAACTTTTTTCCTCATAATCCTTCTTCTTCTGAACTTTCTTTTTCTTTCTGACTAGAGTTCCTGGGCTTCCATCAACACATGCCCTAACTATTCTTGGTTCCACTGGGGTGCCTCCTTCCCTTAGTAATTTACTTCTCACCCTTTCCATATTTTCATCACAAAGACAATACAATACACTGAGACAAAACAAGACACAAACATACTGTATCAATCTTCTCTTCATTTTCTCAAAATGGCCATTTTTCCTTTCGCCCTATCTGTCTAGGGACGAGCAGATTTGCTCCCGTCCTATCTATGGACGGGTAGCTTTTTTTTTTTTTTTGTCACTTACCCCCAAGTGTCCCGGGGCTTCCCGTATGGGCCACCATCTGCCACAGTCTGGCTGCAGCAAAATAACCGGGGGGTGATGAGCAACTTGTATACATTGATACAGCAGGAGTGGGAGCTGTTTATTGTAGGACAGGAAGGGTATATATACATTACACACAGCTTATCTTAATTAACATAAACTAGATACTGCAGTCAACTAATAAGGAATCTCCACACTTAATGGCTCACTGGCGTTACTTCTCAAACCACTCCCTCTGGCAAAATGCCAGGCGCCATCCTGACTTGTTTACAGACCCTAACATGTTGCAGATGTAAGTTTGTGGGTCACCTGCATAGAGATAAAAATTAAAACCACAAAAGATGTTCTTAGTTTTATTTGCTTCCTCCCTACCCCAGTGATGGGGATTAAACCCAAAGCCTTGCAAATGCTAGGCAAGTACTCTGGCACTGAGCTATATACCCAGCACCCTGAACCACACCACATAGAAGAGATCTGAATAGAAAACAGTATAACGTGAAAACAGAAGAGCATCAACTGGAAATTTGAAAATCTTCAACACAGCAATGTATCAAAAAAAGGAGAGTTCCACAGCAAATTGAAGAAGAAATAAAGGAAGACAGATAAGGGACAGCAAAAGTGAGATAGCACATCTCAACTACTCAAAATTTGCTGGGAAGTAAAACATCTTATTGAGAGTGATGGGGGCAGTGCTGTGAAGTGTGAGGACTAAAAAGTCTTGTCTTACTGGGGAGACTAGAATGTGGCATGGGAACTCAACTCTTCACATCCAGCATAAAAAAAAAGGGGGTTAAGCTAAATGGATTAAGTGCCAGGTTTGGGGAAAGTGACATTTCTAATGACATTAAATACTGAAAGCTGCTATTTTGGTTTTCAGTATTTTCTGTATTTAAACACTCAAGAACAATATTTTTGACAAAAGGCTTTTATGTATCTAGCTTCATTAAAAAGCTTCAGAAACATGGGGAGAAATTATAAAGAAAAGAGTATGTTTTGATTGAATTGCACAAAATTTAAAGATTTTACTTGTCAGGACTTCTCAATCTTTCCATAATGACTGAAATTCCTCTCTATTTAATATCTAGAAGGAATTATTCCACAGTTATATGAACCAAGTGAATGGCTTAATGTATCTTGTTTGTTTTTTCATCCTCCAATTGACCTTTCTGGCTTTGGAAATAAACACTAGAACTCCTCAGGCTTTCAGAAATGAAGTGAATTTTTAGAAGCACTTCATATCACACAAGAAATTCATATAAGAATCATCAAAAAATTAATCAGATGAAAATGTCACCCATCAGGAATTAAGATGACTTAGGTATATAAGAGTAAACAGGGAGATGTTTTACAATCAAAGCAACACCAGAATACAGAGTGGTATATACCAGTGACATAGTCATATATACCTTAAACCACTTAAGCAATCCACAAATATTTCATTCAGCAAAATGAGTGTTCAATCACTCAGTATTATTTAAACATAAGGAGCTGGGACTATAGTTCAGAGGTATAGCACTTCCCTAGCATGCACAAGGACCTGGGTTCAGTTCCCAGTACTAGGACAAAAGTACACATAATATCATGATATCTTATATCTGAATTGCTCTCTCATTCAATTCTTTGAGATATTATCTCATGCCACCCTCTCAGATGGGCTTTCTCGGGCAACTACATATGAAATTGCAATCCATCTGTCAATTATTCCCACTATTACTTGTTTCCTGTCTACTCCCTACTCCATTCCAACTAAAATGCAATGTCTTTAAAGTAAAAACTTTGCTTTGATACAGGTATAACCAATGCCCAGTGTATAGTAAGGAACTCAAGTGTTGAAAGCAGTGACATGATCTTTGACTGCCTTGGAGCTGTGGCTGCACTTTGCTCTGGGACCTTTCTATGCAAAGGTACAGGATGAGATTGTATAGGAGCTATAGTAATGCCCTGCCTGAGGAAGTTCTGTGCAAAGGTACAGAACAATAATAGTCTTGACCTTGAGCCCAGACACCAGCTGCCAGGGATAAAGAATTCTGAGTGTAACAAGATAACCACAATATCTTGCAAACTTCAACCTGACTCTTTGCAGAAACTCTGGATGATGGGCTTCCTTGGTACAGCAGGATAATAACATGATGTTCCTAGAACTGAAACAGTAGAAGAGCTTCAAAAATGTTTCTAGTTCTGTAACTTTTTAATGCACAAATAACAGTGTGTGCTAACTTCCTGATTGTGATACCCTATATAATAAATGGGCTGAGCTAGCTCTGACTAGTTTCCTCTAACAGATGTCTGTGTCCCCCCCTGGTCCCAGCTTTCTCTCTATAGGTGTTTTTGTGTCTTTCTTAATCCCCCACACCCCTCACCAGTTTCTAGGGTTTGGCTGTGTAGGTCAACCACTCAAGAAACATTTATTTTTGTTTGAATTAATGAATGAATAAAACAAACTTATGAGAAAAAAAGACATTCTGGGAATTTCAAACTACTTTTTACAGCTATGTGATGTTTATAACTGTTCCAGAAAATTGTATACAACCAAAGAAATCTGAAGCAAAAACTTTTTGAATAAAAATTTTAGAGTTTGGTATTAATCCTCCCTCTGCTGCTTCCTAATCATGCAATTTGAACAAATTTTTAATCCTTTATTGCATTGGGTTTTTCATTTGTGTCAATCACTCATTCTTTCCAAAGACCACCAGTAAATCTGCCAATTAAACAAAGTTAACCTGTTTAGACTTAACTGAGATATGAGAGATCATGAAAATGACTTGATGATATCTGAGATCTGAGACCTATAGCACACTGGTTTTTCAGGTAGGTCTCTCAAAGATTGAAAAGGGTCCTAATTTATGACATAATACTTTTGGATTGACTACCATAGTGTTGAATAAGTCCAGAAAAGAGTCTATTAGTCTTGATAAAGAAAAAAGTATATATTTCGTTCACAGCTTCATCTTCCTAGATTCAATATATTCTGGAATAATCGGCTATGTTATTTTTTTGTTCATTCTTGGGAAAGTTAAGTATGCCTGTGTCCAGTATTCTTTGATACAGAATAAGAATCACATTAGTTTAAGTTCTCAAATATGAGAGTGATAATTCTGACCGAGCTTGCAGTGATAAGGAACAAACAAAATATTGTGTTTCAAAAGTAGAAGAAAGTCATACTCTTTGTTATTATAATATTTAATACAAAGCATATACATTGAATGCTTTCCATTGATGCAAAGGATTTTGCTAATTGCATATGGAAGCAGTGGGAATGAGTTCATGGCAGGCAGAAGGACAAATGTCTATTGCATTAAGGCATCTTTTGCACAGCAAAGTGTTCTATGTTTCAACAAGTGTGGGCTGGTCATGATTCTTTATTGTAAGCCATAGTAGGTTTTCACATTTGAATATGCCTTTTCTTCCAAAAAGGACCCAGAGTGTACTCTCTTCTTGATTTTGTATAATTGTGGAATAACGCTCTTCCATATTTACAGGATCTGGCTGGACTTGTTGTTACAAAAGTTAACACTGGGATGGAGAAAAGTAAGAGTTTGGGTAAAATGTAATGAAGGGCAATATTAGCAAATAGGAAACAATTCTATTTTTGTGGAGCTAAAAAAAGTTTTGGGAGTCCAAAGTCAAAAAGCATTTGAGCAATAACAGAGGAGAATACATATAAAATTCTGCAGCAATGGAGGAAACCAACAATAAAGTAGCAGAAATTTTGACTGAGCAATGCTTTACATCAATCAGTGTGTCTGTCTTGTGTAAGATACATGAGGATCGGGAAAAAAAGTGGTCAGGAAGGCAGGCTGCAATGTTCTTCAGAACCCAAAATGAAAATCTCAGGGAAATAGAAGGGGAGAGATGGCAGTAGGGTGGGAATGAGTCAAGAAACAGTGAAGCAAGCTCTACAGAACAGGGCATAGGTTAAGATGTAAGCAGAGTAAATCACACTCAGTGTAGAGATGTAGAGTGTGGTTCCTGTTAGAATCCTGGTGTCAGCGAGAATCAGGAAATATTCAGAGATTAATTGTGAGAAAAAATGGATTAAAACAGTTTTTGAAAGGATGCATTTTTATTCTACTTTTTTTAAAAAAGAATGCTTTGTGTATATAATAAAAACACATCTATGTGAATCCGTGTAACAGCAAAGCTTTTAAGGAATTTTATTTTTCCAAAGTACATGTTTCTTAATTTTTAATTTTCCATGAGAAATCCAATGCTATTAAAACATATTTTATATGTTAATGAAATATTCATTTTATTTTTCATTGTACAGAATATGCCTTGTAGTTAGTTATACCTTCAATCAGTGAGATTTTACCTTTTAAAATGTGTCAAAGCAAATGCTTATCATAATTATCTAAACTAATTCTTTGTCTTTGAAAAGAAAGTTTCAAATCAACAGAAACACATTTCATTCAGGTAATTAGCACGGTGTGAATAACTAACTATTAAACTGATTAAGAAAAAGAATAAGATTGTAAGCTGAGGGAAAAAATAAAAAACAGCTTCTCATGTAGATGCTAAAGTCAATATTGTAAAAGGAGTTTTAAATTCTACCCAAATTGCTCAGACTTTCTCCAAAAAATTGTTTTGTCTCAAAAATCATCTGTTAATTCAACCTAAAATGTCTTCATTTCATTTAACGTAACATAAGCCTTGTCACAGTATGAAGTTACCTAAAATAGTTATTATGTCTTTGGGCAAAAATAGGCAGACAGCATTGGTGAGAAAAGTGTGTGAGTACTTAGCTCCCCTACGGAGAAGGAGATTATATGTCTGGTTTCCTAAATACCAGAAGCAAGATTGGATTAAAAATGTGGCATTGAAAGATTCCCAAATGTAACTGGGTGCTGTCCAAGGTTTTTGCTTCCCAAATATACCTGGTTCCCAGGGATAGGAAAGAGGAAGATGAGGAAATGTGTTTTATTTTTCCCTATTCATTAATGTGGGAATTAACCTTGTCAGAGGAAATGGTAAAAGGAGATGAAACACAGTTTTCATGGTTATTATTTGGGAAGTTTTCTGTGACCTTGCTAAAGGTTTTCTGTATCAACATAACCATTAATAAAAAAATTGTTTCCATTAGCTTTGGAGATTAGTTTAATTTGTAAAGGGCTCTGAGGTACTGCATAGGAAGTGCTAGACAAGCATGATGAGGATATGTATATATATCTTCTCCACTATTAAGTCCATTTTGAAACAACAGTGAAGCAGTATTGTAAGATCTCTATACCAACTCTGCCAATCACCAGGAAGATGAGCTACAGATTGGTTAATTTAGGACAGAGAGTACAGAAGAGAAGAAAGGAATCTCCAGAAAGGATATTAAGAAACATATCTTTTAAAAAATATATGTCAACTTAGAGTAAAATTTGTGGGGATAAAGAGGCTGTGGATATAACGGTCAGTTCTTGAAGTAGGTAAAGCACAAGGGATTTTTACAGCAGGAAAATTATTGTTAAGACAATATATATTTGTCAAAATCCATATAACATTACAGCACAAATATTTATGCAAATATTTTTAATAGATCACTTAAGAAATCAGGGGAATCTTAAGAAATGCAAACTGGCAAAAATCTAGCTGTGTTACAAAGCTGAGAAACAATTCCACTGAAGAGGGTGGTGGAAAGGTGGTACCCTATGTAACTTTAGAAAGGAGGAGAGTCTATAAGACTGTAGGCAGAAGGAACTGCATATAAGCACTGACATCAGGTATTAATGTTCTGCCCAACAGGGCTGAAGATTATCACATCTGATACAGCTATTCATGTGAACTAGATGGAATATTTAAGTAAAGTTTCTCACTTTTGGACTATGAAGTTAAAAATAAACAAGGATAAGGTGCCAGAAAAAGCCAGGAAAGATCAGTAGGGAACTTATGTTTGGCTTAATAGAGATTTAAATGGTTACATATAAAAATATCTACATGTAAAGGCACATAAATGGATTAACAGAAACATATATTTTTTTGTTCTATCATCTGAGGTAGCCTAAAAGAAAAACAGTCCTACAATGACTACACCAGATGTTGGTCTCCAATACTATTCTGCATTCTTTAATAAAGGAATAAAGATCCTTGGAGATATGGCTGATTCTAGTATTAGGATAATAAATAGAAAGATGAGCCTGGAGTATCTTATACCATCAGAAAAAAATGAAACTACTATATACATAGACACATGCCACACACTGATAGGGTATGTCAAAGAAGTACAGTAGCCAGTTGGAAGCTCCAATGGCTAAATCTAAAAAAACTTGATCAAGATTACAAATTCAGTAGTATTTATTATAATCCAAAGTAAAAAATAAGCATTTTTTTACTTTGGATTATAATAAATAAATCCAAAGTACAAAGTACAAAATAAATATTTAAGAACCAATACTGACATAAATAAGTGAATACACAAATGTGAGATGCAAGATACATATACTTTTAGAAGAATTTCAAATTCTTCATGTAGCTACACTGCTTCCAAGCAACCTAACTACTCATGTCACAGCTATACATAGTTGAGTTCTTATTAAGAATAAAAAAGATGGAAAACAATAATTTTATAGTGAAGAAATCTGACAAACACTACCTTAGTCTAGTGATCTAAGTCAATATCAACAAGGATAAGTCAGGTTGATAGTAGCCATTTGATATGAGGTGGTGAAAATAATACCTCCCCCTGTGATATATCTCCTAGTAACTTGTACTCCAGTCTTATGATGAGAACACCAGACAAACTACTAGAGTAGAGCATGCTACAAAATACATGATCAGTATTCCTCCAAGCTACAAAGGTCGCCAAAAACTAAGGATATCTCAGAAATCACCACAGTCAATAATAATTTTATGAAACATGATAACTAAATATAATGTGACATACTAGATGGAATCCTGAAATAGAAAAAGAACAGTAAGTAAAAAAACTAAGAAAATATGAATACATCATTAACTTAGTTAAAAATAATGTATTAATATTAGTTCAATAATTTTAACAAATAAGTACATTAATATAAAATGTAAGTAATAAAAGAAATTGGATGAAACTGGAAGTGAGATACATGAGAACTCTCTGTACTATTTTAGTTTTTCTGTAAATCCACAAATAAAATCTATTAATAAGAGTTTGTGTTTTTTTTAAAGAAAATAGATGTTGAGAGAAAAGAATTAAAAAAACAAACAAGATGCATGGCAATAGTCATAATGGTTAAGGCCTGGGATGGAGAAGAATTAAATGGGGGATGGAGGGCTCAAAGGAATGTAGAAAATGGCATTTTCCAATCTTCCTTGATCAAACTTTAATATTTTTACTTCACGTGGAGTCATTCCTTTTGTATTATTAAAGTTCTGATATTATAGTTCACGGATCCTACAGTCTTTTCTCTTCCATGAGGTATAGCAATAAGCACATGTCCCAGAATACACTTTGCTCCTCATATTTTTTTGCTCACCAAGTCTGACTTTTCCTGGAGTCCCCTCACCCTAATCTGTTTTCCACCCAAAATGTGTCCTTCCAACAGGTTTGTAGAAGCCTGTAGAGTTGGATCCAGATAATGTTAAATGTTAGAAAGCATAAAGTAAGGTAAGGAATGATGGAGTTTTCTGAAAAGAAAGCTGTTTGAAATTCTGTTTCCCAATGAGCCAATCCTACCCAGAGCTATTGATTTTCTTTTCTTTTTTTTTTCTTTTTTGATTTTTTCTGTTTAGATAGACCTGATAGTTGAGTGTATTTCAACATATTATACATACATGGAGTGTAACTTAGGATCCCATTCTTGTGGTTGTATATGATGTACCAGTTTCACTGGTTGTGTATTCACATAAACATAGGAAAGTTATGTCTGAGGTATTCTACTGCCTTTCCTATTTCCATCCCCATCCCTTCATTTCATTCCCCTTTGCCTAATCCAATGAACTCTATTCACTCCCCTCCTTATTGTGTAGTAGCATCTGCATACCAGAGTGAATACTTGGCCTTTGGGTTTTTTTTTTTTTTTTAGAATTGGTTTATTTAATTTAGCAGGATAGTCTCCAGTTCCATCCATTTTCCAACAAATGTCATATGTCATAATTTCATTCTTCTTTATGGCTGAGTAATACTCCATTGTGTATATATAGCACATTTTCTTTATCTATTCATGTGTTGAAGGGCAAATATGTTGGTTCCATAGCTTAGCTATTGTGAATTGAGCTGTCGTAAATATTGACGTGGCTGCATCACTATAGTATGTTGATTTTAAATTCTTTGGGGGTAAACTGAGGAGTGGGATAACTGGGTCAAATGTTAGTTTCATTCCAAATTTTCTGAGGAGCTATTGCTTTTCAAGAGATAATATCTGATCTCCCACTTCCCATCAGCTGATATGAGTGTCAAAGGAAAAGGGCATCTTGAGACTTTCTTCTCTGAGGTAGCTTTAGGTTTAGTAAAACCCTGTTAAGGATTAGAATGAAGAACAGTTTTAGTCATTATTTTTGCCACTGTGACTAAAAGACCCGGCCAGCACAATTGTAGAAGAAGAAAAGTTTATTTGGACACTCAGTTTCAGAGGTCTTAGTCTATAGATAGCAAGCTTCATTCCTCAGGGCTTAAGGTGAGGCAGGACATCATGGTGGAAGGGTATGGTGGAGGGAAGCAGCTCACATGATGATCAGAAAGCAGAGAGCAAGGATTCATTCTCCAAATACAAATACATACCCCAAAGCCACATCCTGAGTACCCCACCTCCTCCAGCCATACCCCACCTGCCTCCAGTTAACACTCAGTTAATCCCATCAGGGATTAAGTCACTGATTGACTTAAGAGTCTCACAACCTAGTCATTTCCCCTCTGAATCTTTTCACACTATCTCAGGTGAGCTTTTGGGGAGACACCTCACATACAAACCATAAAAAGAACCATGATCTTCTGCCTATTTATGAGGTATTTGTAGAAAAGATTGCCAAAGATACTGGCACATCCAAAACTAGAAAGGTTTTTTAACCTTATGTGCCATTACCCACTAATGAAAAATTCCCTTTGCTCTGGGTTTTCTCCTTTCTAATTACTCACAGTGTAAAACGTAGGTTTATAACGGTCAATTTCCAAGCAGTCAGACTGATTTTCTCACTACCTTATCTATCATTTGCAAGCCATATGCTCCAAGCATATTGAACTACTCACAATTCCCATTAATATCATATTCATGTGTTCATTCACTAACTAATCATCATACATCTACTATGTTTCAGGTACTTTACTAAGTGGTAGGAAAACAAAGATGTATAAAAAATTCATAATTACTTGGAAGACAAAATTACCATCTGTCAAGGTAATCATCACACAAAACAAATATGTGCAGTTGGTGACACAGCCTTGAAGGTAAGTTATACAAAGAAGAAAATAACTATTCATTCATTTATTTATCCATCCAAAAACATTTAAAGTAGCTACTAGAAGCCGACCACCATACTGGCCCCTTGGAATACAGAGGTAAACAAGATAAAGGCTCCTGCCTTCACAGATACTATGTTAAGTTAATAAGAGTTAACATGTCTATGTGTGTGCAAATAACCTTCAAATCCACACACACAAACACTAAGGCTTGATAAGTGCCAAATAGAGATTAAAAAAAAGAGAGTGTCATGAAAAAAAATTGAGGTGGTCAAGGAGAATTCTCTGAAAAATGATACCTGAACTAAAATCTAAGTAAAGAATGTTTAGAAAGTGAGAAAGACTGTGAATGAATCATTCAAGCTAAGAAAGAGGTATTTGTAGAAATACCATGTGACTGGACATGGAGTGTGTTTTCAGGCTCACAGTAGAAGCCAAGCCTTAACGCTGCAAAACCTTGTTAAAGAACTTGGATATCATTCACAAAATGGGGAGCAACTGAATTGTGCATGATTTGATAACCATTCTTTAAAATTCACTTTGACCTTCATGTAGAGAATGGTTGGTAGTAATAGTGGGTTAGCCATGATTAACACTAGAAGGGATAACCTCATGTTTCTATTGACAAGAAAATAATGGTTTGCACCTAGAGCCAAAACAATAGAGATGGTTGTATGCAAGAATTATGTTTAGAGTAGAATTGATAAGTTCATGATAATATATAAAAGCATTTGGAGATGGTAAGAGAATCATGAGAAACGCGTTCGATTCTTAACCTGAGTCTTAAAAGTTATGCAGGAGTATGTTAATAAACAAGAAATTTGAACCAAACTAGTAATGTTAATCCCACAGCTTAAAGTTTGGGGTGTGGGGGAATGTTAAAAGTAACTGCTCACTTACTCTACTGAAGTCAGTATTACTGCCTGAAGGCTCACATCTTGCTAAGTGCTCTGCTAGGACTAAAGGTGCAATTGTGAGCAAATCAAACCATCACTAATCCCATGGAGTTTATGGTGCAATAAGAAGCAGAGGATCAAATAATTAAATAATCAAAACAAAGAATACAAAACTTTTAGATATGCTAAAAAGGAACAGTATATGGAGCCATGGACACCTATTGATCTCTCTTAGAATTAAAAAAAGGATCCTTAATGTAACAAAATTTGACTCAGGATCTGAGAAGCAGGAGAGAATTCGAGAAAAGAGCACAGGAAAAGTGCAGGCAATTTTGAGTAACCCCTGAGTTGGAAGGAATGTGGAAGATTAAAATATGTGAAAGAGCAGACATAGAAGAATATAAAAAAGAGGAAGACAGGTGTAAGGTAAGGTGTGGGTCATTCAGAGATTTCAGCCAATATTAAAAGTTTGGATTTTTTTTTCCTTCAAAGTATGTTGAAATCTTTATACAGTGATTTAGGAACCCAAGGAAGAATGGAAGAATCGCAATGCAATGTCAAGGAGTTAGGGATCAAAGTGGTGTTTTTGTGCTCAAGCTGTGAACTATGCAGACTTTTATTAAATTTCTAGATTTGGATTCCTACTAGAGCTAGCCACATGAATTTATAATCCTGAAACCCACATTTTTAACCTAAAAAAATATATCTTACAAAAATTACATTTATCTCTATTTTTAAATTCTAGACAAGAAATTTTTATTTAAATATCAATACACATAATGAGTCACAGAAATATACATCTTTAAGACATGGATGTTTCTTCTTTTATTCCTTTGTTTTCAAACAGTTTAATGTATATTATCTTTGACTTTTATCATAAAACCTAAACTTTATACTGTGTTCAAATAAATCAGAAAATTTAGGCACAGCTCTTGACTATGTTCCATTTTTTTTTTTATCATGAAACAGCCTAGTTAGCATGAGCAATAGACAAGGGTGTGAGAAGGAAAAAGACTTGCATATTATTGCATTATTTTTCTGGTAGATAGTTATAACTGAGTTCTGAAAAGACCACAGGTTTAGATTCATGCACTCATTCAGTAGATGTGAACTGAAAGTTTCCTGGGCCTAGGCACTGTGCCAGGTTCTGAGAGAAAAGCAGGAAACCAGCTGTCCCCTGCCTCAGTGGAGCTTAGGCTCTAAGGCCCTGTTTCCATAGGACACTCTGAATTACAGCAGCATAACCTGGGGTTGCTTGTCAACATGGCAAATTCTTGGGTCTCATCCCAAATCCAGAATCTCTGAGAATGGAATCTCTCTAGAATTTGTATCTTAACAAGCTCCAAGAGTGATTTTTAAGCACGTATTTTAAAATTTCTTAATTGACATATAATATTTGTATTTATTTATGCAGTTCCCAAGACATAGAAGCATTTTATTTCTGAGGACTATTTGTGTTTTACTTTATCAAGGGCCTTTTTATTAGCTAAAGAAGTTTGCTTTTAATCCAGAAGGTAACTGCAGGGCTATAGGAAAGATTCCATCAGCCAGGAAAATCATATAAGTCATATAAGGATGATTGTTAGTGCAAAAGAAGTAAAGAAATACTTCCACAAGTTCATTTGCATAATTTAAGAAAGATACTGTAAGAACAGGAAAAATCTAAGTTTATAACAGTGGGTAGAAATGAGAATAAAATTATGAAAGCTATCTGGACTGAGTATTAATGGAACTTGATTATAGATGTGGAAAGAAAATGAAGTAGATCTGGAGAAAAGAGTAGTTAAATTTCATTCATTTGCATTAGAAGTACCTGATATATCCAACAAGAAGTTTCTCTGTAGATGAATATACAGGTCTGTTGTTCAAAGACAAGGTAAGAACTGAAAAGTAAATTATTAAATTATTATCAACTATATAATATTTGATAACAAAGATGTAAAATAAATTTAAAAGTTAAAATTCAAGTATGACGAATCCCAAAGGAGATAACTATTTAGCAATAAAAGGTGACCAAAGACAAGCCATCCTAATTGCAAACTACAGTCCTGTCTTTTAGGCTAAAGCTTTCAGTGATCAGGAACCAAATAGGCATTAGTATAAATTTTACATGATTTTTTAAAATATTAGAATATCAATGCTTCATAGCCATCTTTATTTTTCTCCAGTAGCAATATATTGAAGAAATCAAATAAGCATTCATTGTCTGAGTGAATATTTTTATAAAAATTTAAATTAAAAAAAATTGAATCTAGAAGGTTATATAGAGAAGGCTAAAGGGATATTTGCTAAATGGAGGTACTGTGTGTATCATTTATGAGAACAGTTCCTGTTAATTATGCCATGAATGTAACTCAGCTATTCACCCAATTTGTCATTTGCTGGGAAAAACTTTAAATATTCTAACAGACAAGTTCTTTGTTCCCAATTAAAATTTGCCCACAGGAAAGAACTTACATAGCCAAAATTGGAAAACAGAAAGCCAATTTGTTAGCTTTTGAATCTCTAATAGAATTTTGAAATTCATGGGGGGAAAAATAACAGTTAAGAAAGCCAAAGACTTTTGTTCTTAAAAGCTGTGCTCTGGTAGAAAAAAATAGGGCTTGTGTTCCAAAACTTTGATTTTGGGATATCAAGGAAATCTCTGAAGGAAGAACATTATAAAATTTAGCAAGTCAATAAATGTTTAGAAAATGACAGCATAAAAGATCATTCTAACCCACTTCCAGAGTATAATAAGGTCTGGGGTCTGGGGGTGAAATCTGAAGGAAGAGGAGTGATTTGCTGGAGAGTCACTGTCCTATTCCCCATGTCCTAATATTAATTGTGTGGTAGTGGGTGTAGGCAGGGAACCAGGGGAGGCCGATGGACCTGATATAATGCATGGGGTTTTTCTGATTGGGATACAATTGAAGTAGGTCATCAAATATTCTGCAGTCCATGAATAAATGGAGAAATATCCAGAAGTTTTCCCTGATAGCAAGAGAAGTATAAAAAAGATAGAGGAAAGGAGAGTCCCCAGACCTTATGCTCCCACCTATCAAGAACAATGACTGGGAAGGTGGTAACATTGGTCAGCCCCCCTCCCCCCAAAAAAAACAACCCACATAGACCAAATTGGGTTGTTTTATAAAAGAAAAGCAGAGGTAGCTTAAAAGATAATGTGAATAACAAAAGGTATGGGAGTCTTCAGAATCATACAGTGAGTTCTTTATGAACAGGGGGTAAATACTAAAACTCTTAGCATAGTGATATATGCTGTATGTTAGCTTGGTAGTGATCAATAGGCAATTAGAAAATGATCACCACCTATATAATATATAGATCTAATTTCTAAAGGACATTATTGCTATAAGGCTACTATTTCTGAGAATTTCTATGAAAATCATATGGGTAAAATGGCCCCTACTACCTCTCTGACAGAAAATCATTCACAGCTTTACTCTGTACTCAGCTGTTGCTTGAATGCACTGAGCATGCTTCTATTTTAGGGAATAAACACTTGTTAATTCCTCAGCCTTGAATATTCCACATATCTTGGGGATCCTTTTCCTCTCCTTCCTTCAGACTTAGGTCTCTGATCCAATGCCTCATCAGAAAACCTTTACCAGACAAGCTTATCTAAAAGGTGGGCACACAAACACACACATACACCCATTCACACACTTATGAACAATCCTCATTTTCATTTTTCTACTTCCCTTTTCTCTGTAACTCTAATTGTTACATAATGTGGTATGTATTTGTTTGTTAACTATCTTAGCTCTTACAAACGTGCTCTGATAGGGGAAATTTTGTCTGAAGTGCAAAGAGTTAAATTATCAATTCCTATAACAGTACCTAACACACAGGCATTCAATAAATATTGGCAAATGGAAGAATAAAATTTTCAAGAGACAGCCAATACTTTTCTATACTAGAACTTAATTCTATAAGTTATTTCCAGAAATAAGTCTCACATCCATCGGCTGGAGCTTTCTAATATTTTTATTATACAGATTTTTATTGTTAATGCTTTTGTTTTAATGGGATGTGACTTGTTAGACAATGATCTTTTGTATTAATTTTTCAACCCACCTGGAAATAGGCCATTTGCTTGTATCTAGGCTAATTGTATTATTTTCCTCACATAGTTTTCTCACCCAACCCAGTTTGCATAAGAATCATTGCATTTTTTTAAATAGCTGTCAAATTTGGGCTGGACATAAAACAGGTATAGACCTAACTTTGTTAGAGCTGGAAGGGGAAAGTTAATGATAAAACCCATTGACATTTAATCACCTGGTATCTTTATCTACCAAATAGAAATTTCTTAGATCTCAGATCCAGAAGCTTTTACCATGTACCAGAGAAGAAATCTATTTCTTGTTCATTTGTTTTAAATAGCTATATGTTCACCAGAACACAAAACTCAGATCCTTTCTAAGTCTGCTCATCATTCTGATAATTAATTTCCTTGATTGTCTTTGGCAGCACATCATCTGCACACCTGGAATGGGATTTTATCTTTTTCAGATATTCTCTGAAAAACTGCCTGATATATTTTCCCAGAGATGCCAGTCACTCGAAATAATGGTCTCAAAGCAGCAGACCCACCCTATGTCCAAATCCTCAATAAATAACAGAAGTCCACAGGTATGACTTCTTTGAAATAAGCCAGTTTAAAGGGATACAATTGCAAGGTATTATACCCAACAGAATGTGTAAAAATATTGCTTACTAATATTTTTCTTGTCTCTGAATAAATAGGAGAGTCTTCTCAATTTGGACCAGATACAATAAAGATTCCCCACTACATATCAACTAAATCTTGGGGTGCAGAGGAGGAGAAATACTTTTGAATATAATGCTGGGAACCTTCAAACCTTTCCTAAAACTTCAGCAATAAAAATGATATATGTATACACATACATATAATATATTTAATCTTAGAAGACATCCACTCCTAACAAATTCTAACTTTAAAAAGTTCATTGATTATAATAATATGAAAAGAAAAACAGATTTTAAGTCTAAAAGCATCACTAGGATTAAGAGGATCACATCTTAGTGATAAAAAGCCCGAACCATGAGATGACATAATAAATCTTGACTTATATATACTTACTAAAATGTCCTCAAAATACATAAACAAAAAGTTACAAAACTGAACTGTCAAGTATGCTCTTTTCTCAATAACTGGCATTATAAATAGACCAAGAAATAGCACAAACATAAAATATTTGAATGAATTAATGATGCATGATTTAATGAACACTTAGTAATCGTTTTATTCAGTTGTTAAACTTGTATTTGTCAGACATGCATTTATTAAAGTTGACTATGAAATATATCATAAAAATGTATAATGCTTCTAAAACATTCCTACACATGATTTGACACACCTCCCACGAAAATGTAAGTTCTATGCTGTATACCCTTAAATCTGGTAGTGGTCATAACTGTTCCAACCAATGGAATATAATGGTAATGCACTTTGTGACTTTTGTGGCTAAATTATGAAATGGCATGTCAATTGTGCTTTATTTGCTATTAGATCACTGAGCCTCAAAATGAGAAGTCTGCTTGGACTTAGGCCACCCACTTAAAGAGGCCACCACATTCTGTCTAAGCCCAGTGTTCCAACCCTAAGTGCCGAAATTATGAGTAACACCATCTTAAGGGTAAGACCAGTCCATCTACTGATACTACATAGAACAAAAGAATCACCCAGATGATCCCTAACTAAAACTCCACCTTACTAAATGATGAGGTATTAAGATAGCTCTTTATACTTAGGTAGGGAACTAAAATAGCACACCTCAGCAAATTTCCAAGAATGAGAATTATATATATCAGATCTTATCTCAGTGAAATCAAGTTTGAAGTCGGAAACAGAGAGATAAATTAAAACTTCCCTTATATTTATATAAAACTAAATAGCTCATGGAGAAAATTAAAATCAAGATGAAAGTTTTACCAATTACTGTTGACCATTAATTAAAATTCTACATATGAAATCTTGTGAGATACACTAAAAGTGACAATTTATGAAAAATGTTTAGCCTTAAGTGTTTATATTAGAAAAGAAAAAAAGTTGAAAAAAAGGGCTGAGAAAGATTAAGTATGCAATTTAAGAATTAGCATAAGACAAAATTTTATACATGATAAATATATACCATTTTTATTTACCCATTAAAATAAATAGGTACATAAATACAGAAAAGAATTAGCAAAGAAACTTAAAATAAACCCAAAGGCATTTTATACTTAGCTTACAACTTGGCCAACGCATAGGTATTCAGGTTTAACCACACAACCTATACAATTCTCACTCCACCGTGCAGTTAATCATCATATTCTAATCCTTTAATTATCTTCACAGAGTCCAAAATTACAGATTTGCTTTAGGTTAAAAATGAGGGGTAACTGGACCAGGCGAACCATGTTTACCCATGAGACTATGTTCAGTCCATGCTGAAAGCACCCCTGCAGCACACTGGGGTTACAGGGCATATTGCTCTTTGGTGATGTTTTCTCAGGCAAAAGGTTTTACAATGTAATATTTCTTTACCATTTCCCTCTCCTTTTTTCCTCATTGTAGTTATCTTTAGATAATTCAGAGCTTTACAAGAATCTGTAGGACAGTTAAAGCTACCATGCTATTGTCATACATGACACCAACACTTCCCAAGTGAATTATTGCTGAATCATACATAAGATAAAAATTTAAAGAATGATATTCTCTTAATATTTTTATATAATATCTCCAAGACATATGAATAAATCAATAAATCCTTCAACCCAATATCCTTTGCTGTAGTCACTTTTAATCTGGTATATTTTCTGATTGTAGAGATTCATGTTTTGCCACAGCAGTCCATCCTCTCTGTGTGCTCAGCAGCGAGTGTTTTACCCCAAATAAACAATTCAGTACATCTTGTCCCTTTGGCACTAAGAACAATGCTGTGTCCTCTCAGACTCTTCTTTGTTCTTCCCAGGTGCAAACTTATTTCTATTAATTATACAATAATCTGGAGATAAGACCTTCATCTGGTAGCATCCCCTACTTTAGAAAACAGTAGTTTGTGGTGAGAAAATGGATCAGAGGTGTGGCAAAAAAAAAAAAAAAAATTGTCAAGAGCTCTTTGGTAGGTATGAACAAGTAATTTTCAATGTCATCATTAAAAGATGAACAGATAATAAGAATTTTATGACAAAATTTCCTGTGAAATTGACAAGTTAGTAATGAAAGGCAGAAAATTTTTATTGACTATTTTACTATTAACCCACCAAATATATCCCCATCAGTTGAGATAACCGGTGATGGACACATTCATCAGTACTTGTTTCCTGGTGCTAATCCAGATAAAATTATGATATTGTTGATTACTGAGCACTTACTAGATGCCAAGCAATGATCTAAGGATCTTACATCTATTAGTTCATTTATTCTTCAAGCTACCAACATAAAATAGGTAATAAATTCATTCCATTCTGAAATGGGAAAACTGAGGAACAGAATTGTACAACATTATCATCAGAAAAAGAAAAAGAAGGGTTTCAGAGTTATATGACAATTATTATTATAAAAGTGAGTGCAAACATGGAAAGAGACTGGTTAGGAACATTTATATTCTTTTCCTCCTTCTCTCTCCCACCACATTCTCCTTATTCCCTTGCTTCTTTATACAGTTCAAATGCTGAAAAGGAGCCAAGGCTTCCTCTTAGAATGGAATCTGTAACACAGAGTATCTTAACAATATGAACTCAGGAAATCATACATGGTTAAGGTTCCAAATACAATGCTAAGTTTCCCTTACTTGTTGTGAGATTGTTTCTGTTTATCCTTCATATACCAACTTTGTGGTAAAGAACACCATCCTAGACATCAGAAGAAAGACACAACTAATAAAAGTATGGTGTCTACCTGTCAAAAGGCACAAAATGATTGGTTACCCTCAGTACACATGCAGAAGAGAAAAGAAAATGAAAAATAAGGTATGTTCTCAAAGCAGTGTATAAAATGGATACAAATGATCATGTTGTCAAGAGAGCACAACCACACAAGAGAAATGTGACATTAACTTCTTTTTGTACTGAAATAGCAAGGCAAATTGAAGGTTTCCTGTGGAGTTCATAACCAGGTTTTACAGGTGTGACGGGGAAGAGTGTAGAGAGTCAGGTGCATGCACCTGTCATTTGTTTCTCCACCAAGGTGAGGCTCTTGTTGCCAGCAACAGGCTGCTCCTCTCCTGACAATTGCCATGGCAGGATATATCAGGTGCACAATGTACAATAGACTTTGTCAAGTGTGATGCTTCACAATCCTGTTATTGGATACCATTTTTCTCAATGCCATATTGCCTGAGTTCTTCATCTGTTATTCATTTTCCATGGAGTCAAAACCAGATTTTTGCTATTTGAAATGACAATTGTTACAGCAACCTTCCTCCCTAAAACACTTATAAACCTGGAGGATTCTTTCAAAGCAAAGCAGAAAAGCGCAGTGTCATTCATCCTCTGTCCCTACTTTCCAGACTCTCTTGAAGAAATTATTTCATTTTGAACTTTCTCAGGGAGAAACTAATATTTGAAGATTCTAAAGGCCTTAAAGGCCAGTAGTAGGAAACCAGAGCTAGTGAGTTCAGTAAGAAAAGAATAAAAGTATGAGAAACGGGGGAAATTTACAATGTAAGACACAGAAAAAAGGGCAAGAGAGGACTTCCATCAAAAGATGGAGGGAGACCCTCATTGTTATACAAAATTACATATAAGAGGTTGTGAGGGGAATGGGAAAATAAACAAGGAGAAATATGAATTACAGTGGATGGGGTAGAGAGAGAAGATGGGAGGGGACGGAGGGGGGATGGTAGAGGATAGGAAAGGTAGCAGAATACAACAGTTACTAATAGGGCATTATGTAAAAATGTGGATGTGTAACCGATGTGATTCTGCAATCTGTACTTGGGGTAAAATTGGGAGTTCATAACCAACTTGAATCTAATGTATGAAATATGATATGTCAAGAGCTTTATAATGTTTTGAACAACCAATAAAAAAATTAAAAAAAAAAGATATATTCCATGCTTGGTATAGACATTTTAAAAGATAAATAAATAAATATTTTTCACTCCAAAAAAAAAAAAAAGATCAAGGCAGAATTTCGCATTCCAAAATGCCTGAACTTTTAAGAATTTTCTAAACTTTATTTCCTTCAGAGATGCTTTGTATTTAAGGGTGTCAGAGAAAGCACAATGCCTAGCTCTGTTCATCTTTCTACCCAACCTTTTGCAAAGTAAAAAGAAATCTGTGTGTTGAAAACTGACAGAATAAGTGGTTTTAATAGCTGCTGCTCCAGGCTTTGATCTGGGGCGAAGGAGGGGGCTAACACTCAACCCCTCAGCCTTGAAGATTGGGTTCCATGCAGCAGTTTGTAGTAGTGGGCAGACACAGGCTTTCTCCTCCCCTCTCATGGTCAGCTTTTGCCTGGTTCTGATACCTCAAGAGGTGGCTCCTGGGACAATCTCAATAATGGGTAGATGAATTTCTGCTAAAATCTAAACAGATTAATGACCATATCTTTTCAGAAATGGATCCACACTGCCCCTGATTCTGACTTGCTCTCCTTCCCTTCAATTTTCCTTGTCTAAATAAACTATTATTCCTATAAATCAGAGAGGAGCCAGAGTTTCTCAAGTTTGTCTACTGTATATATATATATGGAAAATGGTGTCTTCTCATTGTCAAAGCTCTACAGGCAGAGTGAATTGGATACAGCAAAAGGCTCACCCCAGAGAAACTTCCAATGGAATTCTATTGCTTTTTTATATCTCTCCCATTTTTTCCATATCTTGCTCTTAATCAAGAAACCATTAGCAGCTCTCCAGAGCAAGCATTTGAGTATTTTACCCACAAGCACCAACTACTACCCAGAATATTATATTATATCCAATTCCATAATTAACACTAGGACAGCACTCCTCATTCAGTAACTGTCCTCATTTTGTGTTTAATGATTAAGAGGTCGATGTGCTACTTCTATAATTTGGTGGGGAAACAGAAATTAAGGTTCCTTTAAAATTCTATTGTCCTGAAACTTTAAAATAGAGGGTGGAACCCAAAATTAATGAGGACTTTATAAATGTATGTGTTTTATAAACTATGGAATTGTGGGGTCAAAAACCACTTTAATTTACTGCCATCTTGTGTTTTAGGGTCAAATGCAAAAGATTCTCTAGCCACTTGTATCTGTTGGTTTATCTTAAAATTGTAGGAAGACTTATAGTTTCCACTAAACTATTTTCCTCCAGTATATTAGAAAAAATAATTTTAAAAGACATTTCAAATTTCTTTAAAGCAATTTCTGAAACAAGGAAGAAGGAAATGTGACACGTTGAATTTTTTTCAAGGTTTGTATCATAGTTGGTGATGCTGATTCAACTTGATATCTCATGTTCCCATAGAGATAACCAATTCTGTTTATTCTTTTAGCTGTGCAACTTTAGAGGAGAAGAGCCACTAGTATGTACTAAGTACTTATAATAATAGTATATATTATTATATACTAGGTATTCTACAAATATCTCATTTCCTTTTCACAGCAACTAAGTGACTTTAATACTTCCCCAGTTCCCAGATGACAAAACTAAAACATGAAGAAACAGTCATGAGCTAAAAAATGGTTAAGCTAGAATTTAACACCAGATCTGCCTGACCCCCAAATATACTCATCCTCTCTTTATATATGAAAAAATTCAGAAAAAAAACTGCTCCCAACAAAGCTGCATAACCCATGGAAATGATATCAGCATATCAAAGACACATCTCCACTCCCATGTTTATTGTGACACTACTCACAAGAACTAAGGTATGGAATCAACATAGATGCCCATTGACAGACGAATGGATAAAGAAAATGTGTTATATAACCACAAGGAATATTATTCATCCATAAAGAAGAATATCTGCTTTAAGTCAGTTTTTTTTTTCACTGCTGTGTCCTAAAGACTTTATAAGAACACTATAGAGGAGGAAAAGTTTATTTTGGGATCACAGTTTCAGAGGTTTCATTCCAAAGATGTTTTATTTCATTCCTCAGTGCCTGAAGAAAGGCAGAACATCAAAGCGGAAGAGCGTGGTGGAGGAAAGAAGCTGATAACATGGCACCATAAAGCAGAGAGAGCTCTGCTCAATAAAGACAACATACATACTCAAAGGCCTGTCCCCATGGACACACATCTTCCAGCCACACCCTACCTGCCTACAGTTACCATCCAGTAAGTTCTATCAGGGAATTAATGCATTGATTAGGCTAAGACTTGTAATACAATCATTTTACCTCTAAGCTTTCTTACATTGTCTCACACATGAGCTTTTGGGGGACGCCTAATCTAAACCACAACAATATCTTATAATTTCCAGCAAATGTATAGAACTGCAGACATGATGTAAATGAAATAAGCCAGACACAGAAAGACATACTACATGTTCTTTCTTACATGTGGATTTAAAAAAAGAAGAAGAAGTTGGTCAATTGATCTGAATGTAGAATAATGATTACTACAGGATAGAAATTGGAGGGGGAGGTTGGTTAATAGGTACCAAAACAAACTTGGGTAGAAATAATGAGATCTAGAGCAGCATGGTAACTATAGTTTGTAAAAACCTATTATATATTTTATAAATACCTAGAAGAGAAAAGCTCCAAACACACAGTAATGACAAAGAGATGGAAATGTTAATTACTCTGATCTGCTCAGTACACATTGTACACACTGTACCTCAAATATGTACAATTCTGATGTTAATCAAAAAATAAAAAAAATTAAAATATCACAAGGTAGCCCATAAATATGTACAATTTATATGTTTTACTTTATCAGTTAAAATAAATTTAACTGATAAAAATTAATTTAAAATTTTTTAAATAGTTAAGGAGATGAAAATGCTAACTACCTTGATTTGATCATTACACATTTGATAAATGTATGAAATGATCACATTATACCTCATAAATATGTACATTTAAAATAATAATAATAAAATTTTTTTAAAAGTCTATGATTTGCTTCTCCTTGACACAGAATGCATTCTGCAAAGTGAATATCATTTACTTTATTGAAAGAAAAAAAGTATGAAAAAAATCTGTAAATTGTTCAAGTCAAACCTAAGTTGGAAATGGTAACCATAATTCCCAATCAAATGGAAGAAACAATATAAAAAGGGAGAGTCAATGGAAATTAATGACCCCTATAATTATGAAGTGTCGACACATAAGAACTGTTGAATTTCCAGATTGAAGTTGTCAGGCAATTCACATATGTGCACCAAGTCTTCTAGCATACATTTAACAAATATTTGTTAAATGCCTATTTTTGAAAAAAATTAGAAGCACTACCAGTACTCTTTCTTTAATAAATCATAAAGACTTGGGAGGAATATTGGTCAAAGAGAGTGTGTCTTAAAATAAATATTTAAAAAAGGAAAGGCTGGAGTAGAATGCTTGTGGATCCACTCCCCAATAATGAAAAAAAAATTCCAACATAAACTTATCCTAGAACATATTTCTAGACAACTAAATATGAAAAATTTTTTTATAAACCAGTTAAACATTTTTCATTCTTCTGGCTAAGATTAAGTGTAATATACAAACTAGCTAAAATAGAAGAACAGCTACCACCAATAACAAAGTCAGCTTTTAAGTGGCTGATCTACAAACTTTCTCTCTTCTCAGATTAGATAGTAGAGTCATTTGTTTAGTAGAGCCCATTCCTAGACTATTATAAAATCATGCCATCTTCATTATAAGAGAACACCTGGCTAATTCTTCATTCTTAAAGATAAGATTGCTTCTCTATTATCTAAAAAGGGAATCAACTTATTAAATATTTTTTAGTTGTGTATGGACGTAATACCTTTATTTTATTTATTTGTATATGGTGCTGAGGATTGAACCCAGTGCCTCACATGTGCTAGACAAGTGCTCTACCACTGAGCTACAACCCTAGCCCAGGAATCAACCTACTAATTTGGTAATCAAGATGAACAGATTAAAGAGATTAAAAGAATAACTAGATACATAGCATTTTTCATCAATTTGAAAATTGTCTAAAACATCAAGAGATCACTTTATCTGACATTCTTTTGGTTCAGATGCAAACTAAGGACTCTTTGAATAGAAAAATATATAACAATTATCTGCTCAGAGTCAAAGCCAAAGAAAAGTCATGAAAATCTGCAACATCATATTATTATTGTATTATTCCTGGCATTTCACACAAGAGTGCAGTTCACTATAAGAAGTGATATGCCTCGCTGATCTCTTACCCCAACATCAAATACAGACCCAAGTGTAAGTATATACCATACCAATCATAAACAGATGTCTTAGACTGAATCACTTTTATAAACACAATTATAAACACTTGTCCTTCGTTGTGTTTATAATTCAGGGGAAACAAAGGATTGCCCTGGGCCCAGTGATGCAGCATCAGGATACTCAGGGAACTGGTAAATGCAAACAAGTTTACAAGATCCAACTCAATATTGCTTAGTGGTCTCAAGTACTCCTGGCGCAGGAAGTCTTTCCTCAGTAGCATTTAGCTATTGATGACGGTGCCTCACCATCATGCTGCTTATTTCTAAACATATTAATTTCAGCTTGACATTTGCTTTATGAACATTTGATTCTCAGAGTTAAGAAAACAGCTTAACTAGGAGAACAGATAAGCAAAATTAAAGGTTAGTTATATAATCACTAACTCAGTGATGTTTAAGACTCTTGGAGCTGCTGTGAAATTTTAAGGTTATTTTATCATGCCATACACCTTGAAAAAATAATTCAAATTAGGTTGGAAATGAGCACTCTTAAGCCCACAGAAAATTTCATGAATAATAGAAATATTGGTTATAATGAAAGAAATAGCCAAACACAAGAAAGATGTCTACAGAGGTTAAAATTGGGGCTTTTTAAAATGTCTTCATTAAAGATCTAAAAGTAAAAATGAGAATAATATCAATCACAAATATGAAGAAGGAATAATAAAATCATTAGAAAAGAATTATACTTGCTTAAAACTTAAATATAAAAATTAGATTAATTTTAAATGGCAAAGATCTGGAAAATGGATATAGATATTAGAAAAAGAGAGAAGACAAAGATATGAAAAGTAATCATAAAAAATAAATCTATAATATTATACGAAAATCTCAATATTAAATGAAAATACTGATACGGCAGGAATGTGGAAGCTTTCTAGATCTTATGCAGACTCAGTTGTTCACAGTGCTAGATGTTGCCCCAGAGAAAGCATTGATGATTACTCTCAGTAGTTATAAAATAGATGAAGAATAATATAAAGCAACTAAAACCCACATTTTTTTCCTTTGATGATTTGGTATAAATTAGCACACATGATTTTTGAAGTCTTTTGGAAAGAGAGTCAATTGTTCAATACCCCTGGGCAGGCAAATTATCCATAACGAGTCTCCTATTCCACATGTTACTCTTAAACCACAATTAATCTCTCCAATTAAAGTCACCCTTTGTGCTGATTCCCAGGGCTCCTGTGGAAAACAGACCTATAAAACTGTGTCTTCCTCACTCCCATCTATTAATTGTGGCTATATTAGAGTTCAGGTCACGATATCTAACATAGTCCCTCAAAATGGTACACAGTATGTTAGTTTTCGTTATTATCCAGGGTCACTGTGAGCTAGAGTAGAGAAAAAGGGAATCATTAGAAATTCTGGCTGTGAGTATGACTCCAGAGAAGGAGCCAGGGAATTGACTATCATGATTCAGGAATCTGTTCTTGGAAAAGTATGCTAATGTATTGCCCACAAGCTAATCACAGTATTAAGTTTACTAGACTGTCTAGAATGGAGTAAAAACCCACACCCCCAATATGGCCATGAAGTGTCTCTTGGAGGACTCTGAAAAAGCATCATTGTAACAATTTTTTTTTAATTAGGGATTGAAGGTAAATTTCAAAATGTATCAATGAACGATCTTTTCTTTGAGGCTAAGTAGAACACTTAAGAAATGACACATCCTATCAACAAAGCAAAAGATTTTCTGTTCTTTAACAGAAAGAAAGGAACAATCTCCGCTGAGAGATGCCCATCTGAAAGATGATCAGACCATGTCTCAACCATTAATATAGGTAAGAGTCAAGGGTGATAAGGGCAAAAGAGCAAAACTACAATTCTTCCTTTTTCAGCTTTTCTAAATATCAGAGACAGACAGTCTAAAAAGGTTAATGCTAATGACATTGACCATTGAAAAATGAGTGTAGGCGCCCCCTCTGCCCATACTCTTTCCTTTGGGATAATCATAATAAATAGCTGCTCCCTGTGGTTAAACAACTGGGAAATTACTAAAATAATTTGCAATAAACAGACATTTATAATGTAGAATAATAAGAAAAGAAATGAACTGACATTTCAAAGGCATTCTATAAGAAGAATCTTGCAGTTTTCATAGGAAAGGTGTTTTGGTACAACAAACCAGAACTGTGAAGACAACACATCCAAGATGTGTGTTATCTTTCTTCAAAAATCTTCTCTGGATGATATTTCAATTTTGTTGTTTTTCTTTAGCATATCCTAAATTAATATTTTAATTTCTAATATTTTCAATGTGCTAAGTCCAGTGAATCATCAATTAGTTAATCCTCAACAAAATACCAGGAAAAGTAAGATTGTGAATAGTCAAATTTCAAGATCCACAAGAAAGCCAAGATGGTTACATTACTCAGTTATAAATTTCTTCCAGTGTTCCATATAATCTCTGTAATTTTTCTGTTCATACTTTTCCTTTATTTGTATATTTCTTCTCCTAGATTAAAATAATTTTTAAGTAAGAGATTTTTATTGTAAATTTGTACCATATATCCCAGTACATGACATATAATATGAGCTTTAAAAAAATAGAAAAACTAGAATTTTCTGCTGTAGAACACATCCCTCTCTTATTCAGAAGGAATTTCACTTCTACATTAATCCACTTCTCTGTATCATCAATTTCTTCTTCTATATTGGATTAAGATATATGTCTCCCAACTTTTCTAACCCCTCCCTTGAGCCCCCACATATTATTCTGTTTTCTTCCCTAAATTGCTACACATTATGTCAAAAATGTCTCTAAAAATACTTATTTCTAGTTCCTGTTATCCCTTGTTATTTCCTTTTTAGTCTTCCATACAGTTCAGTCTGACTTCCTATCCTACCACTACTAAGACTCTCTTCATCAGTCTTCAGTGTTGCCCATTTTACAAATCTGATGGATGTTACTATGATTTGGTTTTCCACCAATTCTCATGATTTTTTAAATAATCATTCCCCCTTTCTTGACTTAAGATTTTTCTATCAGAATTTAGCCCTCTTCTCTAACATTTTTCATCCTCTAAATGACTTCATTCATTTCCACGTCTTAAATTACTGTTTACTGATGCTTCAAATGTATATTTCCATCCTTCAACTCCTTCAAAACTTGATTTCCCAACTAGCTTTTTCCATCTCAGTAAAGGATACCACTATCCCACCCAACTGCTTAAGCCCGAAACTGTGGAACTTAACTTTTATTTGCCCTTTTCCCTAGTCTACCTAAATAAAATCCATAAGCAAACTGTCAGTTCTACTTGTAAAGTAAACCCATATCTAGTCACTTCACTCCATCTTGATAACTATAGCTCTAGTTAAAGTCACTATCATCTTGAAATGATTTCTACAATGACCAACTAAATTTCGTGGTCTCCCTAATTTTACTTTTGTTCTCTCTTTACCCCATTTATTCTTTACCATCAACCAACATGATCTTTTTAAAAAGTCAAAATGAAGCCTATTTTTTTGTGTGTAAAAACCCTCAAAGCTTCCCCAAAGCCCTTTGAAAAATCCAAACTCCTTGCCCAGGTTTTAAGATCCAATCATAATCTCATGATCTGGCCCTGGTCTGCCTCTCCAATTTTACCTTTTACTTTTCAATCACTCATTTCTCCTTTCTTTCCATGAAAACAGTGACTTCTTTTCAAGCATAGTGGCTTTGTACTTGTATGTCTTTCATGCAACTTCTTCCTGTGGCTTCTTGCATAACTAAGTTCTTTTTCTTCGAGACTCCTTGTAAATAGCACCTCCTCAAAGAGACTATGAGCTCTTACCTAAAGTAGCCCTCCACATTCTAAGCCAACTCATTCCTTTTCATGCAGTTATTCTCATTTCCTTCAAGAAAATAGATACAAACTTAATATTTTTATTTATTTGTTTACTATTTGTACTAACTAAAATATAAGCTCAAATGATCTTGTTCAAATGCTTTATTTCTAAATCCCAGAATCATGTTGGGCACAGAATATCTTCTTAATGTGTAAAAGAGTAAATGAATAGATACATGAGAAGTAAAGTAATCAAAAACACACATGATCTTAAAAATTTTATTATTACCTAAAATCCTAATCATTATTTATGGATTCCTTTCTTTGGTAGGAATCCACCAGAAAAGCATAAGGAATAAGAATCAAATTAGTTCATTAATTTACTGGGAGTTTTTGTTTATTTTTAGATTGTAGAAAATGAAGCTCTAAAGACCCTACGCCTTCTCTTCATCCCAAGGCAGAACCAGAATATTCATTATGCAAAAATGTTGAGCTGTTATTCAACTCTATGTCTGTGGCTATGACCCTGTTACTATATATATGAAGTTTTATATATTATCGAGTACAGAGCTAGTCAAGGATCTACAACAAATAAGATCTAGTCAAAGTTTTGCATAGATTATAGCTATTTCCTCCACTGTCCTTCACTACCATCCATTGCACTCCACAAAATTTTGCACAAAATTTTAAATAAACAGGTTACTTATTGTTTGCTACTCAAAATTCCATGTGAACAAGATGTGCACATCCCTATTGTCTGGTAACTTCCATGTTAATGCCTCTATGTGTTGTTTAACTAGCAATCTACAAAGGCTACGTTTATGGTTTGAATCTGGAATGTCTCTGTGTTCAGAGGTGGGGCTTTGGAGAAATGACTGGGCTCTGAACTCATCAGTAGGTTAATCCACTGATGTTTGAATGGACTACTGGGAAGTGGGAGCTAGTGGAGGAAGTATGTGTCTCGGGGAAAGCCCCAAAAGGGTTTATCTTTTCTCCAGCCTCTTCCTGCCCCCTTATCTTCCTAGCTACCATGAGCTGAGCAGCTTCCCTTGACCACGCCCTTCCACCCTGATGTTTTGCCTTATTTCAGGCTAAAGCAATGAGGCCAGTCAACCATGGCTGAAACCTGTAACACTATGAGTCAAAATAATTTTTCCTGTTTTAAGTGCTTTACATCAGGTATTTTGGTCACAGCAATGAAAAGCTAATGCAGCTATATATTCATTTTAATAAATATTGGAGTGTAATCCACCTAAACGATACAGTGCTTTCTTTTTTCCAGCCTAGTCCAGTGACTTCCCCATCGCTACTTAAAGAAATGGTTCTTAAATAACTAAGCTATCTCATTTTATCATTAAAATAATCATATGACATAATCAAGTTATTGAATATTACCTTTAAGCAGAAACCTAATTCTAAAATGAAGTCTCAAAGACATAAGAAGACTTTCCCAAGGGGATGCACCTAGTACAGAATTCAGCTTGCAGCTTTGTTGAAAGGATGAAAAGAGAGTAAAAGTGTTTTGTGAACTCTAGAGGTAATATGTCAACCTAAAAGATGTTCACAGGAAATAGCAGCAGCAGCTTTCAGTGCTCAGAGGTGTCATTCATTTTCAAACAAACCCTAAAAGATGTTACCTTGGATTTTTATCAAGTTGAATTTGCCCTGTTTTTAACAGCAAATATTGTTTAAATAAATTATATTTAAAATAATAACTAAAATAAAAAGGTACACAAATCTTGGAATTAAGGAAAATGGCTAAAGAGTTTAGTAAATAAGGAAACATGTGAATAAATAGAAGGAAGACCAGAAAAGAAGGAAAGAGGATTGGGGGAAGGAGGAAGGGAAAGAAAGAAGAAAAATTAAGGAATGAAATGAAGCAATTTATGTGCATATATGAATATTACACAACAAACACACATTTACAATGTACTAATAAAAAATTATTTCTATAATAGTTTCAAAACCCATAAGTTAATTTCAAGATGTCAGTCAATATGCATGTAATCAATAATGCCACTGACCAGTTGGGCCTATGTTTCCCTCAATTTCACTAAACTTTAGATGGATTTTCTGACTCTAGGCTATGACCTACCTTTTCTTAGAGTGTTTCCTTTATAAAACCTGAAATTGTAAATTCTCTCTTTACCCCTTTGAGATATAAATCTTTCTAAAAGCTTCTTGACAGTTGAACACCCAGCAATGTCTTTCTCAAAGACCTGAAAGCCATCTCTTTGGTTCTCATCGTGATTGTATGACCAATGTGATTCTGCAACCTGTACAATCAGAAAAATGACAAATTATACCCATTTGATTCAAATGTATGAAATGTCAAGATCATTGTACTGTCATGTGTAACTAATAAAAAAATAAGTAAATAAATAACACCTTAAAAAAAAAAAAGACCGCACTCCAATCTCCTGTCTCTGGGCAGGGTGAGGAGCTTAACTTTAGTGGGGGACATGTTCTGAGTAATAAAACTACCTTCTGTCACAAAGATATGAAAATTTAAGCCAGTGTGGTGATGTATGCCTATAATCCCAGTGGGGCTTTGGAGGCTAAGGCAGGAGGATCAGGAGTTCAAAGCCAGACTGAACAAAAACAAGGCACTAAGCAACTCAGCGAGATCCTCTTCCTAAATAAAACACAAAATAGGGCTGGGGACGTGTCTCAGTGGTCCAGTGCTCCTGAGTTCAATCCTCAATAACTAACTAACTAAATAAATAAATAAATAAATGCAAATTTAGTTTTTACTTTGGAAAGGGCAATTAGAACACACAAATGGCCTGTGAATGCCACTAATGTCCTCTAGTATTTTCTCCTTAGCTCAATCTTACTCTTAGAAACTCAACCTTCTCAGCTTCAGCAAAACTGATTCTAGACTTGCTTTTATGAAGTAGCCTTAAATAAAGTTTTCCTTGGCTTCTTAACTTTGCTTGGTACAATTTTTAACTTGACACCACATTCAAAGACTAGATTGATGTGGGGTAGGTAGATGTTATATATGTAAACAAAACACAAAGCCATGAGCACTTCATTTACCATAAAGATACCAACTTTGAGACCAAAAAAAAAAAAATGGTTATGTCAAATGTCAAGTTTATTAACTATTGTCTGAGATAAATGTTAATGACAAAAGCTATTCTCCATTAAAAGGGTTATATTCATAGGCAAGAAAGACATGAAAACCACTTATATGAGAGCCATTCATCTTCTGCAACTGTCAGTAACTGAAGTAACTTAAATACTAAAAGAAAATATAGAATTTGAATGTAGAATCATAACCACATATTTATAATTAACCAATTCCACTAAAGGAACCTATACCAAGGAGCTCAATAGCCAAATGTGATCAACAGTAGACCTTTCCTGTGCCTACTATACAGTGATGTACCTTTTTCTTTTTCTACCCTGGCAATTAAAAGAACAATAGAAATAATTCAAGCTATTTGTTTTATGAGAATGTAAATGAGAAAAAATAAATAAAAAGAAACACAGCATTCAGAAGATAAAGTGAAAAGGAGGAATATCAGTATTAATGTCTAAAACCAATATTCAAATTAAGATAATTAAGCTTGAAAAATACCTCTTTAAATTGATACAGGTGGAGTAAAGAACTGAATAAAAACATAAGCTCAAGGTAATCACAGCAAATTTGACCTGTTCTCATAGCTTTGCCATAGCAAATTTTTAAATATCTAAATGATATGAAACTTCTGAAGAAGGCAGACCAACAAATTAAGATAGAATATAATTTCTCATAAACATGAAGATGGTAGAAGATTAGGTGATAGCAGTTTTCCTAGGGAAGAAAAATAATAATGAGGTTGGAATGTGGATTTAAAAATATATGAAGATAGAGAACACTTTCAAAACTGCCTTATTGAACTGAGAAAAATAATCATTAGTAAAAAATATACTAATATTTGGGGCCGGGGATGTGGCTCAAGCAGTAGCGCACTTGCCTGGCATGCATGTGGCCCAGGTTCGATCCTCAGCACCACATACAAACAAAGATGTTGTGTCCGCCGAAAACTAAAAAATAAATATTAAAATCTCTCTCTCTCTCTCTCTCTCTCTCTCTCTAAATATATATATATAGATAGATAGATAGATAGATAGAGATATATTGATATTTGACAAAACCAGCCCAAAATCTTGAATGCTAAAAGTAGCTCATATTTACTAAGGTTTGAAAAACTCAGTTATTTACTAGAAAATAACTTGGCAAAAAGAATATATTTTTACAAGAATTTATTGTATATTTGGAAACATTATTTGGCCTTAAAAAATTCCCAAGTGAGAGTTAATAGTTATAAATCAAAATTATCTCTGGTAAAAATGCTACTACTATTTCAATTACTCTTATAATAGAACTTTGACTGTCAAGAAACATAAGAACCATTAAACAGGAAACATATTCTATCTATTAAATTTCTGGGTGATTTATATAACACAGCAGAGCTCAGATAAATGTAATGAAATTAAATTATACAGTTAATTCAGTCCAGTGTTTATTTATCAAATTAATTATGCAAAACTAAAAGTACAAATACTCTAATTTTTAAATCATGGAATACTTACTCAACAGGTGTTAAATTGGATCTTAAATCTATCTAACTCTTATTTACTTTGTCAAATCATTATAAAGAAATTACAACTCAAAAATTGCAAAATGTACTTCTAATGAAATTTGAATACCAATAGTGTTCTCAAAGACATATTAATACCATGTGTAAACACAATCAAACAAATAGTACTGCAACATTGTCATTGTTATTCATCATAGAGTATCAACCACAACATGATTTAAATTTGATGCAACTTCTATACCAGAAATAAAAAATAGATTCTTCATTTGCTCTTTTCCTTGCTTTCAGTAATAGATGCTATTAGTCTCAATATTTATTATCTTATTCATGTTCTTTCTTTTTCTAGAAGCATATAGCATGTCACCCAAAATCACCATACAGACATTTGTACCCCTCTGCATTCAATAGTCATCTTTCCACTAAGCAGTCAACATAGCACTCACATTAAAATACAAAGACTCAACATAGGAAATTTGTAATTTTACCAAGCAAATCAAAAGAAAATATAATTTTTTCCTTTGGAATTTTTCCCTGAAGAAAGTTGTCTTTAAAGAAACAGCAAATATATTTAATGATATTTTTATTTATATTTATATTGCCATCTAGCTTTAGTATAATCAGTGATTCAATTGAAGTCAACATATCATAATTAATAAGTACCTTTAATTCCCTCACTAAAACTTCAGACTTACTATTCAGGATTTTTATAAAGTATTGGCCCACATAATGCCACACTTTTTAACTTCCAATTTATACTTTTCTTTTATGTATGATGACTATTAATTATGAAAATTTTTAACAGCCTTTATTTTGCTGTCTTAAAAATTAAACATATAGAATTTAGAGGCAATGTTATTGCTCAGAATATACACCTAAGTGAGTAAAATTTGCATACGGAAAGGTATTAGGTCTTATGCTGTGTTTTATTTAAAATATAATGCTTTGCTTCAAAATTTATATTAAAAATTACACACAATTTTATTGCCCAAACTATACAGTGCTATAGACTCTCCTCCATAATATCCTGAAATATCCCATAAATCCTTAAAGATTCCCATAAATTTAATAATGCACTCTTTCTTGAAAATTCCCATGTAGATAAAGATCACTCTGTTGTGATGAAGTCAAGTTTCTGACTATTTGGTTTTGATAATTAGAAAGCCCTTCTTTATATCAAGTCCCCCCCACAAATACATGCTTCTATCTGACAATAACCAGCCATTTTCTTATGGAAATCCTTTAACTATTGAAACCATGTAAAATAGCTCTTCTTCGTTCTCTCTTCCTTTCTATAATTGGATAAAATTGGTATTAAAAAAATTGACACAGAATTTCATATTCATTTTTTAAATGTTTATCAAACTATCAAGAGTGACCAATTACTCTTAATATTCATCAGTGGAGGGAAATCTAACCCAGGGGAAGTCATTTGAGGCATCACTACAGGAAGAAAAAGAGAGGCATCTTAATTCTTAAGAAAGAAACCTTGTACACCTGGTCAAAGCCACTCCCATAGCTACTTAATATAAAATAAGTCCCCTGACTACAAAGATTGTAGATTCAATGTTCATATCCCAAGGTAACAAATGTTTCTTTTTACAGTCATCATATAAAATATTTCTGTTCCAAACCACAGAGCTTTTAAACACATAATGCAAAATTTGACAGAATTAAAGAAATAAATAGACAAAAACACAATATTAGTAGGAGACTTTAGTACTCTATTTTCAATAATGGCTAAAACCAGCAACCATATCAAAAAAGAAATAGAAGAATTGAACAATATTTTGAACCAATTGGACTAGATAGATAGATAGAGAAAGAAAGAAAGATCGAGCGAGGGAAGGAAGGAAGGAAGGAAGGAAGGAAGGAAGGAAAGAAAGGAAGGCAGGTAGGCCAATCTACTCAACCACAGCAGAATATATGTATTTCTTTGGTGTTCATGGAACATTCTCTAGAATAAACCATGTTAGGCAATAAACCAAGACAATAAATTCAACAATACTGAAATCATACCTTGTATCTTTTGGATGAAAATACAATGAAGCTTGAAAGGAATAGTACAAGTAAAAAACTGGAAAATCCACAAATATGTGGAAATCAAAAATGCATTCTTAAACAACAATGGGCCAACATAAAAGAATGCCCTAGAAACAAACAAAAATTCCAAAATAAGAAAGTCATGAGGGAAATTATAAAAATTAAAATAAAATGGACAAATTAAAACATAACAAATCAAAAAGTAATTTGTTTAAAATATAATAAATCAAATGTTTAAATAAAAACTGAAAGTTTTACCTCTAACCTACTACTAGGGAGAGAAATAGAGAGACAAAACACAATAGGAGTAGGAGATTTTAATACTCTACTTTCAATAATGTATACCCTAGTACTCTACTTTTATATATATATTTGAAAGAGTTCATGGTAAAAAAGAAGAGAACTTTCAAATCACAACCTGACTTTATACTTTAAGAAACTAGAAAAGAAAAACTAAATCCAAATATAACAGAGAGATGAAAATAATAAAGATTAGAGCAGAGATAAATAAAGTAGATGATATGAAAATAATTGAAAAATAAAGAAAACTAAGATTTGGTGATTTGAAAAGAACAACAAAATTTTCAAACCCTCAGCCAGATTAATAAGAAAAAAATCAGGTAATAAAATCAGAAATTAAAGATAGACCATTACAACTATTGCCTGAGATATAAATAGGATTAAAGACAATAATATGCTAATAAATTGAATAACCTAGAAGAAGTGGAAAAATTCTTAGAAACACACCTACCAAAACTGGATCATGAAACAAACAGATCAGACTGTTCTCAATTCGGGAAGGAGACTGGATCAGTAATCAAACACCTCGCAACAGAGAAAACTTCAGGACCAAATAGTTTCACAGAATTACACCAAACACTTAATTAAGAAGAATTAATGTCAAACTTCCCAAAACTCTTCCGAAAATATTGAAAAGGAGAGAAGACTTATAAGTTCATTTTATGATGCCAGCATGGACCAGATATCACAAGCATTTCAAAAAAGAAAACTCAGGACAAAAATCTCAGCTGAATATTGATGTGAAATAATAAAATACTAGTAAATAAAGCACAAGTGCACATTAAAAGTATTAAACACCATGAGCAAGTGGAATTTATTCTTGAAATGCAAGGACAGTTAAACACAAAAATCATTTTAATACACCACATTAGCAAAATAAAGACAAAAATCACATATTCATCTCTACTAACTATAGAATTTGACAATTTTCAAAACCCTTTCATGACTGAAACACTCAGTATTCTAGGAATAGGAAGAAATTACTTTCATATAATGAAGGTTATTTATGGAAAGCTTACAGTTATATCATGCTCAATAGTGAAAAACTGAAAGTTTTACTTGTAACATCAGTAACAAGATAAAAGTGCTTTCTCTTGCCTTTGCTATTCAATATAGTATTGGAAGTCCTAAATAGACCAGTTATGCAAGAAAAAAAAGTCATCAAACTTGAAAGGAAAATACAATTTTCTCTTCATGAATGACATGGCATTATATATAGAAAACCTTAAAGATTCCACACACACACACAAAGAAAATATATATTATTAAGACTAATGACTTAGGAAATTTGTAGGATACAAAATTAAGACAACTTGTGTTATAACTAATATTTTTTAAATACTTAACATGCAACTTTTCCAAAATCGATGTCTCTACTCTTGATTAGAAAAATTTGAAAATACATACCTTCATATATGTCTTCTCTTTCCTTAATTTCTCATTTATTAACAACAGCAATTATTTCTGCAAATGTTTCTGTGTACATTGAGATGTATCCAATCCAGACCTATTTTCTCTAACTTATTTAATCCAGGTATGTGTTCACTCATAAATTTGGATTGCCCTAAATTTTGCTTTATCATCTGGAGTTTTAGAATCACTCTTCTTGATGGAAAAAATGGGGGAAAATGGAAATGATACTAAAGCCTAGGAGTTCTACCTACTAATCTATGCCCAGGATGATATTCGTCAGAAACAGTCATGTATCTTTCTTATTTCACTTCCTTTTCAAAAAAAATTTAGGCAATTGCAGAAAATATCATTCTCTTTGACATGAAGCTTCCTATTACAAGATGAAGTACCACTGCTGGAAAATTATCTCCTGGGGTTAGACTCTAAGTAACAGCTGGGTGCTACTTCTAAAAACCTCACAGAAAGGTGGAAACCAACCCACAGAGTACTAGAGAGTTTATTTGCTCTACAGAAATAGGGGAAAGAAATGTAAACCAGAGAAACATGGGAGATAAAAATAATCAGTAGAAATTTTTTTTTTTTTAATTTTCTAATTTTTTCTAATAAAAAATTAGAAAACTGTGTGGGCCTGGTTGAGGCTGTCCTCTGGTCATACAAATATTTAGTAAGGGAGTAAAACAGCAGATTTTCACATGCAGTTTGACACAAGGCCTCATGGAGGAGGGAGGAACAAAGGAATAAGATCTAGGAAGTGAAACAATAAGATCTAGGAAGCTCACAGATTGGATGATGCAGTAGTGAGGACAGTCTACTGGAGAGGTTAAATTGTGACACAGGTTGTCAAGACAATCCTCGTAGATGTCAAGAAGTAGGGAGGCCATATCCAGTTACTAAAGAGTTGACAATAACTTGGATGGAAGGAGCTTTGTAGAATGGTGATAGTGTGGGGATTGTGTGTACGTGTGTATGTGTTTGTAGTGTTTTTACTGTTGTTCTTTTCTTTTTTTTTTTTTTAATTTATTTTTTATTGGTTGTTCAAAACATTACACAGCTCATGACATATCATCTTCCATACATTTGATTCAAGTGGGTTATGAACTCCCATTTTTTACCCCAAATACAAGTTGCAGAATCACATCGGTTACACATCCACATTTTTACATAATACCATATTAGTGACTGTTGTATTCTGCTACCTTTCCTATCCCCTACTATCCCCCCTCCCCTTCCCTCTCATCTTCCCTCTCTACCCCATCTGCTGTTGTTTTAATTCTCTCCCTTGTTTTTTTTTTTTTCCCCTTTCCCCTCACAAACTCTTATATGTAACTTTGTGTAACAATGAGGGTCTCCTTCCATTTCCATAGTTTCCCTTCTCTCTCCCTTTCTCTCCCCCCACTAGTCTCTGTTTAATGTTAATCTTTTCCTCATGCTCTTCTTCCCTGTTCTGATCTTAGTTGCTCTCTTTATATCAAAGAAGACATTTGGCATTTGTTTTTTAAGGATTGGCTAGCTTCACTTAGCATAATCTGCTCTAATGCCATCCATTTCCCTGCAAAATCCATGATTTTGTCATTTTTTAGTGCTGCGTAATACTCCATTGTGTATAAATGCCACAGTTTTTTAATCCATTCATCTATTGAAGGGCATCTGGGTTGTTTCCAAAGTCTAGCTATTGTGAATTGTGCTGCCATGATCATTGATGTGGCAGTATCCCTATAGTATGCTCTTTTATCTAGTACAATTTCTTATTGACTGAGCCTCTCTTACTGTATTTATTTTTCTGGCTTTAGAGCTTCCTTCCTGTATTAGCCAGGGATTTCTAGAGAAACAGAATGAATAAGATTTACCCACATATACACAGAGAGGAAAACATATGAATACAGATGACAACCAGTAGTACAGACATCACATTTATTTATCATACAAATATTGATGCCCCATGGAATAGCTAGGCATTGTAGATATTGATATAGATACAGATAAATAGATATTAAAGGCTGATTTTGAGGAATCAGCTGATTCCATGATTATGGAGGTTGAAAAATCCCAAAGCTGCTGTCTGCAACCTAGTGACACAGGAAAGCTAGTAGCAGAATTCCAGGATGTGTTCCAAGGCCCAAGAACAAGACAGCAAGAGAGCCTATGGTGTAAATCTCAGTCCAGGGAAAGGAAAAGACAAATGAAATAGTTCAACGTGCAGGCAGGAAACAAACAGGAAATAACTCCTTCCTTCTCAGCACATTGGATGATGCCTACCTGCACTAGGGAGGGCAGTCTAATTTATTGAGTCTGTTTACTCAAATGCCGACATCATCCAGAAGCAACCTCACAGAAACAACCAGAAAAAAAAAAGAAAATGTTTAATCAGTGCACCTTTGGCCCACTCAAGGTGAAACATAAAATTAACCATCACATTTCTGACATCAACGACAATTGTTATAGTCTTCCTTTTTTTTTTTTTCTTTCAAGCTAAAATGACCTTAGAGAAATTGTCATCTTTGTAATGGCAGTTTGAGAGCACTGACATACCCAAATGGCACAGACTGAGTGGCTTAAACAATAGGAAGTTATTTTCTCATAATTCTGTAGGATAGAAATCCCAGATCAAGGTATCAGCAGATTTGGTTTATTCTGAAATCTTTCTATTAGTTTGCAGATAGTTGTGTAATTATCACACAGATCAGAGATGTTGGTACTCGCATATTTCTGTCTTGATTCTAGAAAATAATCTTTATCCTCCATTTACTGGATTGTGTTTAAGAGGTGTGTGTGTGTGTGTGTGTGTGTGTGTGTTTGTGTGACTTCATTTGCATGGGCTTAGAAATGGCTGATTCTTAGTAATATTGTAGAAGTAAAGCATTTGAATGAAGTGAATCCCACATATAATTTTTAATGAAAATGGAAAGTGTCCATTGGAATTGGTCATTTGGGTCAGAAATCTGAATTTGCAAGATGTAGGTAAGAAGGAAGCGGTAGAGGCTGGGTGTGGTGGTATATGCCTGTAATCCCAGTGGCTCAGAAGGCTGAGGCAGGAGGATCCAGTGTTCAAAGCCAGACTCAGCAAAACAAAGGTCCTAGGCAACTCAGTGAGACCCTGTCTCTAAAAATACAATACCAACAGAATTAAAGTATTTAGCAATGATATAATAATGTCTTAAATCTAGACATTTGGTAAAATATAGAACTTTTTAATAAATGTCTTTTTAGTATCATAGAACATAAGCTATAGCCACCGGGAATCTAATCTTTAGCAGAACTTTCCACTTCATCCTATCAGGCACCAATCTAATAATTACTAGAAATTATATAATAATACCTGAAATTAAGTCTGCATATTTGATCAACCACAGAACCTTAATAAATTCATTAGAATTTATTAGAAATCATTAGAATCTCAAAAAAATATATATAAGCTGTCACAGCCAGGAATTTAACCTTTAACAAACCAAAAAGATGTTTCATGTGTTTTAGGATGCATTGCTTTGCATACTCATCAGAGAAACAAACTCTATATTAAAGGACTTATATACAATTTCAATGAGGCATTGAAGTGCCATAAAGAACAAGAATGTATCAGAATTCAAATATGTTCACTTGTCCAATACATCCCAAAGGCCAGCCAATTCAAATATGGCTAAAAAATTCAAATATATAAATTATTATACATCTTGGTCATGGGTTGATTATTATATGCCAACAAAAATATAAATTTCTTATGGAGAATTCTAAACTATCACTCATTCCTTAGGAAATGTTTGTATGAGTGTTACAGTTCTTTTTGAAAATTAAAAATAAATAACAAAATTTATTGAAAGCAAATATACCTTACCAGAAATACTAAATGAAGATTTTCAGGCTGAAAGCAAGTTATCCCAGGAGGTAATTTTTCAAAGAAAGAGAGATGGTAAAAGCAATTATGTAATTGTGGACAAATAAAAAAGTATAAGTGTGTATCATTCTTTCCTCTCATAATTGATTTAAAAGCAACTCTATAAAATAATATGTATACAACATATTTGTTGGGCTTAAAACTTAAGAAATATATTTCTCAACATCAGTACAAAGAAGGTATGAGAGAGTACAGTTGTATTGAGCTAAAAAAAAAATGACTACATTTGTAAGTAACTACTTCTGACAATGTATTATTGAGTTTGTTATCATATGAATAGCAATAATACCACAATAAAGGAAGAAAATGAAATGCAGCTAGATAGAAGTGACATTTGTAAATATTACCAGAATTAAGCTAGTACATAGCTGAAGATAACTCTTCTAAGATAATAAATGGTAAGCTTTAGAGCAACTATTAATTAAAATCTCAAAACACACACAACAAAAATTAAATGTGAAAAAAGTGGAAGAAATTAAATGAGTTAAAATGCTACATTAGAAAGCACCTAATGATTTTAAAAAGCAGTAAAATAAGAAGATAAAAAGATATGAAAATATGGATTTGAACATTAAAATAGCAAATGTAAATAATAATTAATAACATTAAATGTGAATGGAATAAAAAACCCAATAAAAAGAGAGAGATTGACAGACTAGATTAGAGAACATGATCCAACTAAGTCTATAGGACACATGTTTGAGATTTAAAAACACAAAAACATTGAAAATGAAAGGATGAGTAAAGAAATATGCAAATACTAACCACAAGAAAACTGGAAAGGCTATACTAATAATAAACAAAAGAGACTTTGGGGGAAAAATTATAAGAAATAAACACAGACATTTTATAATCATAAAAGGACCAATCCATCAAGAAGATATAATAATAATAATAATCATTTATGCACCAAATAACAGAGCCCCAAAATACATGAAACAAAAACAAACAGAAATGAAAATAGAACAAGTAAGAGATTTAACTACTCCACTTTCAATAATGGATAGAATAACTAGACAGATGATCAACAAGGATGTGAAAGACTTAAGACTATAAACCAACTAGGCCTAACAAACATCTGTAGAAAACCCTACGCAAGGCGAAGCATATGGAACAGTCATCTCCATAGACCATACACTAGACCAAAACACAAACCTCAATAAATATAAAAGGATAGAAATAAGTCAACAAAGAATAAAATTGAAACAGCTTTTTTTTAAAGGGAACTGCAAATATGTGTATGAACACACTGCCATATAACTAATAAATCAAAGAACAAAACCAAAGGAAAATCAGAAAATATGTTGAAATAGTTAAAAATAAAGATATAATATACTCAAATCATAGATTATATCTAAAATAGTCAAAGAAAAAATTAGAGTTATTAAGTTCCTATTTTATTTTTTATTTATTTATTTTTTTTTTTTTAATTTTTTATTGTGGGTTGTTCAAAACATTACAAATTTCTTGACATATCATATTCCACACTTTGATTCAAGTGGGTTAAGTTCCTATTTTAATACTGAAAGCAAAAGTAACAGAAACAGGGACAGACCTTGATGGATCAGCAATATTTTTATTAAGCAGTGAAGGGGCACATTTTCTGGGGGGAAATGGTGGTGGTTTGGCAGGCTCATGTAGGGTGGGACAGAGCGCAAGTAGGGAAGTTCCTAGGGAAATTCCTGGGGCCTATTGTCCTGGGGTCAGCAGATTCAGTCAGGTAGGGACCAGGTGCAAGTTCCTTTTGTGTTCTCCCCAGTTTCCCTTCCTGCCTTCCCTCTTTATGAGGATTGGGATTCTAAATGACAAAACCTCCAATTTATCACAGACATCTCCCTGCACACGTGGCAGGACACACATGTGACAGGAAGGTAGGTGGGGAAACAGCTGCAACAGCTGCAGATAGGGGAAATGCCTTGGCACTTATTCTCCATATCCTTCATCCTAGAGTCTGAAAGGGGTATGACAAGTTGGGGCAATATCGTCATATGTTGACTACTTCCCACTGAGAAGTAATGTGGCTGGGGCATCTTTTAGAGTATGAAGGAGGAACATAGCTTTCACATGTTCTTGGGTGGTGGCCCTGGAGATGGCGGAGATTCATTCTGTTAGAAACCTCTGGAAAAGATTAATGAAACATGGAAGAAGGGAGAGAAATAACATGATCAGGAGAATGGAGGTCATAATGAACCAAACCCAGGTGGGGAGTCATCCCAACCATTGAGGGGAGGAGGAGATGGTTGCTGGGTTAGTAGTTTGTTTTGTTAGGGTTTTTTTTTTTCTCTTTAATTTTATCCCTAACTATTCCTGACTTATTAACATAGAAGCAACATTCTTCCCTAAGAAAGAGACAGAGGCCACCTCATTGGGCAGAAAGGAGATCTAGGCTCCTGATGATTTTGCAGGACAACAGACACCAGGGAATCCAGTTGAGTCAGTACTGACTCCGTGACCTGTTGGATATCTACAATAACCTATACTGACGATTTTTTATAGTAGTGAAGAGATGTTCCTCCTAATCCTCCTGCTCCTGTGCCAATACTGGCAGATATTTCTAGCCCTACGAGTAAGGGAATAAATTAAAGGACTTTCTTGTGTCTGGTGTGTGCCATTATCAGTAAAGGCAAACTTTGGTTGTTAGGTAAAATACCAATTTGAGGAGTAAAAAGACCAAAGTACAGAAGCTAGTCCAATTTTGGTAGGCAGGGGTAAATATGAGCCTCACAAAGGAAAAAAATGCCTCAGAATTTGGGGAACGCCAGGGCTGTGGGGATGACACAAGTGTACATCTTAAGTGGTATTAAAAGAACTATTGTCTTTTCTTTTAAATGCCCAAGTATGGCTATACTTTGGTTATAACTGCTTTTGCTAGGTTTTCAAGATCAACCTGGTCAAATTGACCTTGTTCCTATCAATTGGTAAGAGTCAGATGAGTTCCCTCAGGGCATCACTCTTGGGGAACTTGAGATCAGCCTCTTAGCTCTTTTAGTGCCATCTGCTAGGCATGGGTTAGGGATTACTTGATGATGCATAAGGGATATCTCCCTTCTCCAACGACCCTCCTCTTTTGCAGCATATGCACTGGTCAGATTTTTGTTCTCTGGGGCCTCCTAGATCCCCCAGATCAGGAGATTATGTGGTACAGAGTTGCAAAGCCTTTAGAGAGGTCTCTTTATTCCCTGGGTTCAAGCTGACTCAGAGGGCAAAAACCAAATATTGGTTATTTTCTTTCTTAACCCTTTTACTTCCCTAACTTTAATCTCCAAGACTTGGTCTTAAACATTCAGCAAGCTTGTTTCACCATTCTTTAAGTAAGAGTACTGGATTTTAAATTTAATGTCTATAACTATAGTCATTCACCACTTCTATTTAATTGGGGTCAGTATTAGTACTGGAAGTTAGCCACATATACTACCTATAGATGATGGGCTATTATTTCAAAATAACTCAGGTTGTTATATTGAAAGTTGTATTTCTATAAGGCACTAACAGACAATAGAGTTTACAAGGAAAACAAAAAATTAAATTAACAAGAGTAAAAACATATTGAGTTTGTATAATAACTATGAACTAAGAAACATAGTTTTTAGTTTGGGATTTTTTATAATCTCAACCCTTTACTTTAAACTTTAGTTTGAAGAACATCAGCTTAGTAAAATGCTCTTCTGAATCTTGTACTTTGAAGACATGTATACTTGGAAGATATGAATACGTAATTATACCAAAAATCCAGTAATAGCACAATAATTACACTAATGTTCTTATATTAAGCAAGGTTAGCTTTAAAAAAAAAATCTAAACTCTGTAATGTAGTGTAATACTCTAAAATAACAGTTTTGTTTAACCAGAGTTGTATGAGCCCTAATTCCTTTAATACTAGTTTCTCTAAAGACAAAACTTAACAGACACAGAGATTATCTTGACAGATAAAAGCAGATTAATGTTTTAAGAAATCCTTACTTCAACACATAGAGGATTAAACTTTGGCTTATACCAGTACATTAATATTTGACCTTAGGGGGCTGTTTTAGTCAGATTTTTCACTGCTTTCACTAAAAGAACCCAACCAGAACAATTTTAGGGGAGGAAAAGTTTATTTGAGGGCTCACAGTTTCAGAGGTCTTAGTCCACAGAAGGCCGGCTCCTTTCCTTGGGACTCAGAGGAAGGGCAGAACATCATGGCAGAAGAAAGTGGCAAAGGGAAGCAGCTCACATCATCAGGAAGCAAAGAGAGAGAGTCTCCACTTGCCAGATACCAATATACACACCAAACCCACACCCTAATTCCCACCTCCTCTAGCCACACCCTACCACTTTAGTTACCACTCTGTAGATCCCAATCAGAGGGCTAATTCACTGATTGGGTTAAGACTCTTATAATTCAATCATAAGCTTTTGAGGGATACCTCATATAAAAACCATAGCATTCCACCCCTGGCCCCCCAAAATTCACACACATCTCACAATGCAAAATATATTTAGTCCATCCCCAAAAGTCCCCATTGAAGGGAAAGCAAGGAATGAGAGATAGAGATCAGACAGAGATACACAGGAGAGTTTATTTGTCAGAGCTGACAAATAGAGGCCATCTCTCTATAGCAAAGAGAGGCAAAACAGGCTTGGGTTTCAGGACTTTTATGGGGCAGGCTCAAGAATCAGAGCCAGGCAGGTCCTAATGTGGCGGTTAGGAGTTGGGTTGGTATGAGGGAGTGGTAAGCTTTACTCAGAATTGTCCTTGTGTGGGAAAGCAAAAGTGTTTCCTAAAACTGGTGGCTGTCACACTTAAGATGACCATCCAGATGTTAAGCAAGGACATTATACCCATAGTCTCAAGAGTTCTGAGATTGCTGAAAGTTCAAGTTAAATTCTCTGAGGCTCAAGGCAATCTTGCATTGTCAGCTCCTGTAAAATTAAAAGCAATTTACAAGTATTCAATATATAATAGTAAATAGTAAACATTTGCATTCACAAAAATAGGGGCATAGAAAAAGGGTTGAGACCAAAGCAAGACCAAAATCCAGCTGAGAAAACAAGTTCTGTAGCTCCATGTCGGGCATCTGAGGCACATGGCATCATTTTCTCTCCAAAGGGCTTAAGTGTGGCACTTGTTTGTTGAAGCTCAAGTGGCCCTTCTGTCCCTGCAACTTTCCTAGGATAATGTCCCATGTTACTGGTATTTCTTAACCTCAGAGGTCTCCACTGCAGCTTTGGCTTCCTCCTCACCTCTCCACATCTTCTCAAGGGGTGTCCTTAGGGACTCTGACCCTGCTACCCCTTACCTAGCCTCCAAGGCCTTCCTTTGAAATCTTCTTGGAAGCCTCCATGACCCCCTAACCCAGCATCCTGCATTCCTGCAGAAAAAGCAACATGCGGTTGATGCCAAGGTCTGCCACCTTCTCAAGCAGTAGCTAAGCCTCCGGGGACCCTTGCAGCAGTAGCCTCTGAGTATCTGAACACATTGAAAAAACTTCCTAGGACCCCAAAGCATACTCCACCTGTCTCTACTCAAGAGAATTTTCACTTTTACTCCCTTGAGGTTTAGATGGTTGTGGTTTTGCCAGCTCCTGAAATATCTTCAAGCCATCTTTCTTACTGTCTCTGGGCAAAGTCTAGCATTTCTTTAGTGGCAGTAATGTCTTTAACATCTGCAACTTCCTTAGCCATAGTTTTACTCCTGCTCTGTTTTCTGCTCCTAATTATTACAATAAATTTGACTAAAAGCTGCCATCAATATCTATGCCACTGCCTGAATGCTGTACTACCTGCAAAATGTTTACTTATTTTTAACTATAAAAACCAAGATATCAGACAAGTATGGTTAACAGTACTAGCCATCTCTTCCTTGTTGAAGAAAAATCCTAGAAGCAATGGATATTACCTTCTAGACATTTTATAGAAATTAAAACTCTATTAATTGTCTTACCACCAAGAAAGACTTGCAAGTTAGCAATTTTAAAGACATCTTTACTCTCGTCTATTTTTAAATTCAACCGCTTTTTTAAAACCACATGAATTAAAGGTATTTGGATCCATTTTTCATTTAAATTTTAATTTATAAGGACTCACTTATCTACACCAATTTTGATACCATGTACATGATATATGGACCCAAGCACATGTAGACATGATAACACAATACATAGGTGTGCACACATACACAAAACATAGAAAAGCAAAGGTTTTGTAGCTTTTGTAGGTAGATAGCCACTGCAATGCTACAGATGTCTATTGAAGCCTCTATTAGATTGAGAGGTAACCCTTGAAAAATTTGGCCTCTACACAAAAATAGAGTGTAAAAACCTCTATAATTAAATAAAATAACACTGAACAGATAAATATATTAGTTTAGGTACACAGGATCAAATGTGAATTCACCATAAAACCATGAGCTTAAAAATTTAGAATTAAAAAAAAAAGAGTCCTAGAAAAAACTAGCACTGCCATAATTAATAAAAAAGCATTCAGAACATCTTTATCAAATCAGAGTTTACTTTTAGCTCAGTTTAGAGTGAGTTAAGATATTAAGAGAATATCAAAGAGCTCTGAAATATGTAGGTAAAGATTCCCAAGGTAAAAGAGACTTGACCATTTCATTTTCCCTCGCTCAGGTGGTCAGATAGCCAGCCACATGCAGCTGGGATTTAAAAGGGGCACATTTTTTCCCCTCTGGTCCAAAGTCCTATCAGCTAGGCAGGCCTCTGCAATTTACATTTCAATGTAAGCCTTGGCAAGATAGGGATCTGGCAAAAGCCAAGGGAAACTACTGTTGAGTTACACCTCATTCCTAGTCCATTTTTACCATTTTTCCTCTTACAATGATGGTCCTATAATTTATGTTTCCTTGGGAGACCAGTTTTATTCCCCAGGTGGTAATCAGGCCAGACGTGAGTGGGATCTTTTAGTTGGATTTGAATAGCAGTGTTGAGCTGAGAGGTGTTCCAGACTGTGGGGTCAATCCCAATGAGTAAGAAATAATCAAAGGCTTAGGGGACACAGAGACCAGGCCCAGGCTGGAATGTATTAAGAAAAAATGGTACTAGATCTTAAAGGAAGAAAGATAGTGGAGGGTTTAATTTGGAGATTCCTGTATTAGGGGTATTTGCTTTGGAAATAGGCCCATGCCATTGTGTTAGAAGAGAAAGTCTTGTCTTAATGTTGACCACAGAAAAATTACCTGGCTAGTCACCATCTCTGTAACCCAGGGCTCCTCAGATGAATCATCTGAAGTAACACCAGCAGTGGAGTTTGGGTTCCCTCATTCCAGTAAGTCAGTGTATGATGCTTGGGAAGTAGGTGGTACTGAGGGGAGAGGTTTCCTTCCCTGGGTACAATCCTTCTTCCAGTGTCCCCATTGTTTGCAGTTGGGACAGGGCTTGGTGAGAGGGCCTCAGGTTAGGGCAGGCTCTTGCCCAGTGTCCTGTCTGTCCACATCAGAAACAGTCCCCAGGACATGTATTAGATGATCTGGTGGGGCCATGAGCAGCAGGGCATTTTTTAGAGTTATGGATGGCTAAGGCCAGAGTTGACATTTAGCTTTAAGATGGTTTTCTTTCTTCTTTTTTGTCTTATCTTCCCGATTGTTAAAGACTTTGAAAGCAGCATCTAGAAGTTGCTGCTGAGTAGTCTTGGGGCACTTTTCTAACTGTCTTATGTTTTTATGGATATCAGTACAGATCCACTGATGAATTGGACATGGAAAAAGAGAGTACTGGTGGGAGTATTGAGGTCTAGGGTAGGATATTTGGTAATAGCCTCAATAGTAGGATTTTCAGAAAATGAACCTAATCTGTCCTCAATTTGGGACATATCTGTCATAGAAAAGGGAACAAGAACTGGGACCATCCCTTCAGCCCTGCCACTCCTCAGAGAGGGAACATGTATTTCATTGGAAGAATTTTCAGAGGAGGTGATGTCAAGAGGAAAGGAGAGCATGATTGTGGAGTTTGAGGATGGGTGGGATGAGGGAGCAGAGGGACCCTGGGGTCTGTAAGGAGGGTATTTGCCTGCTATTTGGGGGGGCCATGAATGAGGAAGAGAGTTGTGAGGCAGAGACGATTAGTTGTGGAGCAGAGGAGGGCTGGCATAGTGAGGACTTTGAATAAAGACACTAGTATGGCTGTATGTATATACGTGGCTGTATAACCTATGTGATCCTAAAATCTGTACACGTGGAAAAATGAGAATTCATACCCCATTTGAATCAAATGTATGATATGTCAAGATCATTGTATTGTCATGAGCATCTAATTTTAAAAAATCAGAGTAAATAAAATGCATCAAATAAAAACAAAAGAAAGCTTGGAGACAGGGAACCTCAGACCATTTGAGGAAATTGTCTAAGTCTTAGAGAATTTTTTGATCAAGAGTCCTGACTCGAACCACTGATGCAGATTGTCTAATTTGTATTGTGGCCAGATCAGAGTATTCAGCCTAATAAGGCATTTGCTTTTGAAGTCAGATTGGAAGAGGAAGATTTTGAGACTTTTAAGGAGACAACCTGGGGGGGGGGGATCCCATGGATGGACTGGTTAACCCCTATGTTGAGAAGTTTGACAAGATTAAATCAAAGTGTCCCTTGACATCTGTCTCCTGCCACCAGAGAGTTCCATCAGAGAATGAGAGGGCATCCCCTTCCACAATCTCAATGATGGAGGACCCCTGGGGTTCAGATGAGGGTCCCAGGCAGGACACATCTGTGAGAGACCAGAAGGGATCTTCCCTCTCTACAGAATCAGAAGGCCTATCTTGCATGCGGGAATAAAATGGCAAAAAGCAGCCTCTGATCCAGAAGTCTTAAGTGCAGGGAAGAGGTCTAAGTACAGGAAGGGACTGGGAAGAAAGGTTAGAAGGAGGAAGCCTCCAACACTAATACAGGACCAGATAGAGATCCTTGCTCCATCCACATAGCAATAAGGCAGCAAAAACCTAGTCCAAGAATGGGGGTTGGTTTCGGGTCATAGACCAGCCACTGTTTAGCCAAAGTGGACTTCAGAGAGTGTGAAGAGTCTCCTACTAGAAAGCAGAAGAAAGGGAGGACAGGACAGTCAGTCTGGGGATTCAGGCATGGCTGGGGGCTTATCAGACCTCAGGGAACCATAGGAGAGCCTGAAGATTGAAGGTCACTTCCCAGGTCTCATTGGCCATTTAGCATAACTATTGGGAGAAAGGTGAAAGGTGGTGGGGAGGTTCATTGGAATGGGGAGATGTAAAAAGAACCCTAAAAAACTCCCATTACCAGGTTTTGGCACCAAAATGAAAGCAAAAATACCCAAAATGGGGACAGTCCTCAATGGATCAATAATGCTTTTATTAAGCAAAAGAGGGGCACATTTTCGGGGGAGAAAGTGTTGGCTGGCTACAACAAAGGTCTAAGTTTTATAGGGTTCAGCAGGGCAAGGTCATGGGATGAGTTGGTTTGGAGGGCTCCCATAGGGTGGGACAGAGGGCAGGGAGGGAAGTTCCTGGGGCCTATTGTCCTGGGGTCAGCAGATTCAGTCAGGTAGGGATCAGGTGCAAGTTCTTTTTGTGTTCTCCCCAGTTTCCCTTCCTGCCTTCCCTCTGTCTGAGGCCTGGGATTCTAAATGACAAAACCTCCAATTTACCACAGACCTCTCCCTGCACACACGTGGCAGGACACACACGTGGCAGGACACATACATGACAGGAAGGTAGGTGGGGAAACAACTGCAGATACAAATACCCTGGGACTTATTCTCCATGTCTTTCAAAGACAATAGAAAAATCTCAAATCAATAATCCAATATTCTACCTTAAAATATTTTAAAAAATTGTGCTGGGGATATGTTTCAGTGGTAGAGTGCTTTTCTGACATGCTTGAGGTCCTGGGTTGAATCCCCAGCACTGGGGTGAATTAAAAAACCTATACAAAGAAAAGGAATGGAAGAAATGAAATTTTAACCTAAAGCAAGCAGAAGGAAGGAAAATATAAAGATCAGAGTAGAAATTAATGAAATAAGAACAACAACAAAAACAAAACAAAACATAAAATAGCAAAGAAACCAAAAGCTAGTTCTTTAAAAATATCGAGAGAATTGACAAATTGTAGCTATAATCACCAAGAGAAAAAGAGAGAGCACTTGGGAAAATAGTCTGTCAGATCTTCAAATGATTAAACGTAGAGTTACCACAAGACCCAGAGAGTCTATTCCAGAAACAAAAAACATATCCACATAAAAATTGTATATCAGTTTATAGCAGCATTATTAATATGGTCAAAAGATGAAACAAGCCAAATGTCTGTCAACAGACCAATTTATAAGCAAATGTGGTATATTCACACTATAGAATGTTACCAATTATTATAAAATCCAAAGTATTGATATGTGCTACACCACAAAAGGACCTTGAAAATTATGCTAAGTGAAAGAAGCCAGTCACAACCTGTTATATATCTTATGATTCCATTTATATGAAATTGCAAGTTGAGAAATATTTAGACAAAGAGTAGTGGAAATTGGGGTGTGGAGAAGAAGAAGGATGTTAAATAAAGGATACAGGGCTTCTTTCTAAAGTAATAAAGTGATCTAAAATTATGGTGTTGACTGCACATATTTATGAAAATACCAAAACCATTAAATGACACACTGTTTAAAAAATGAAGTTATGGTATGTGAATTATATCCAAATAAAGCTGTTTCTTTAAAAAATACAAATATACAAAGGGCTTGAAACTATCTATGGCAAATACTTTGTAGTATTTATAATTTGCTACAAGATGCTACTCCAGAGTACTTCAGAATCACTGTTTACAAATATGCTGTTTGGCAAACACAACTTCTTTCTGCTACCAATTTGTACCACTGGTAAAATATTAAATAAATGTCTGTGCATTCCCCTTTTATAAGATTTTTAATCATTTGATGATCTGACAGACTATTTTCCCAAGTGTTCTCTCTTTTTCCTCTTGGTGAGTATAGCTAAAATTTGTCAATTTTCTCAATCTTTTCAAAGAACTAGCTTTTGGTTTCATTGCTATTTTCTATTGTTTTTTTTTTTCTTTCTGTTCTTATTTCATTAATTTCTACTCTAATTTTTATATTTTCCTTCCTTCTGCTTGCTTTAATTCCTTTTCTTTGTCTAGGTCTCCCCCAAACACAAGTATCCTAGGTCCCAGTAAAATAACAATGAACAAATAGACAAGAGTATTGCCCTCAAGGCACTTATATTCTAGTGGGAAAAGACAAACAAAACATAATAAACATATGGACAAGGTAATTTCAGATTCCCATGAATACCATGAAAGATATAAATAGTGTGCTGTTAGAGTGAGTAAGGTAGGGAAAACTTCTTTCATGGGTGGCTGGGAAGAGTTCTCTCAGAAGATGAGGTTTTGAGTCAATCGCCATATGAAGAACACAAGAATACCTACCCTCTAGGCTTAGCAAAAAGCATGCATAAAGAACTAGAGTAAAAATAAAAAATAAATGCATTCTGTGTTCAAGAAACAAAATGAAGGCTAGAGTGCAAATAACAGGAAGGAGAGCAGGAAGAAGTCAGGTCGGGGGACTGCAGTCAGATGTGTGGTCTGCAGGCACCATGGCTGAGTTCAGTGTTTATTCTAAGTGATGAGAAGAAATCAAAGGGTTGAAGGCAGCAGGATAACAATAATTAATTTTTATTTCTTTGGAGAATGAGGGGATGGAAGTAAGACAACATGGGCAGCCACGCCTCTACAAAGTCTCCTATAAAGACAAACGGCTGCATGAAACCTTGGAGTCTTTTAAAGGATCTACCACTTGCCAAGCTTCATTCTAGACATATTACTCATACATTTTCATTAAAGTATTCAGTGAGTCCATGATTTTGTAGTATTTCTCATTCTACAGGTTAGAGAACTGTTCAGAAAAGCTGCCCAGATCACACAGGGAGTTTGCAGCATCTGTTCATTAAATCAAATTTCACTACTAAAATTATGATCAAATGCTTCTATTTTTCCTACAGCTCTGCAAATGAATGACTATCAGAGGTAAATTCTGAAATATATCCATACTTTAAGGATGCAAATTTTCAATATCACTCTAATGATGGAATACTTTGGCACAGAATTTCAACCAGATATAAAAGTAGACTTCTAACCAGATATAAAAGTATTCCTTCAATTCTTAAATGTTTTGATACTAGCTAGTATGCACAGAAGCATCATTCTTTCTTAACAGCTCACCCCAAGTCAGAGTCACAAAATCAAGGAACTGTACCGTGTGCTACACAACTACACTTCTATTTAGTTCAGAACACTTTCAAACATATTGTTCAGAAAGCCTCCGGTCAAGTTTTCCACTACTATAAATTCATTTCTTTAGTCTTACTTAGTTCTCTCTATATCTCTCTCTCCCCACTTCCCTTCTTCGCCTTGCCCCTCTCAACTAAAGTTTCAATAAGAAACTCGAAAATTGAAACTTGAAAATTGCATTTATTTTCAACTATTGCCCACATCTTCAGCTGAGAAATACTCACACTAAAGATCAGTCCTAGACCTTTATTCCCCACTCTGCTTCTGTAGTTTATACATACAGATTTTCTGCAGTGGCAAAGCTTTACAGTTTTTAATACCAACTAGTTACAAATTTTGCCCTTGTCAGTATCATACCTGTAGGAAATAACCTTGTGCATGGATTATATCACCCTTCTCCAAGAATATAAGGAGCTAAGGATGTTTTTGGAAAATCAACATAAAGGAAGGAATTTCAAATTATTTTCTCACATGAAGAAATAGCTAATAAGTAAATTGGCAGATTTTGGTTTATTTGGATAAATGGTTGTGCCATGGATTCTATTTTAAATAATCTTCTTGACTTTAGTCCTGTATGTCTGTAGGTGGTATTTGAATTTCACAAGATAGAAAAATAACAAAGCAAGATTCTTTTTTATGGAATTGCTTTGCAGTGTTCACAGTAATATCAAGATTATCATTATTCTACACACAAACTGTCCAACTAATGGAAGATTCTTGCATTTCTAAGACATGACCCATAATTCTATATAATGCCTGCTGCCTTGATATTGTAGGAACTTTTGTGTAGGATAGAAAATGAAATCAAATGCTAATGCATAGGGGCAGGGAATAAGAACAGGCATAGGATATTGGCAAGATTTCACTTGCCAGGAATGGAATCACTTTCTTAAAATATTATTATATTTGTGTATTCATTTTATAGATTAAAGGTGTTTTTACATATAGTATTTCATTTGCTCTTTAGGATGTGAACTAAAATCTAGGATAAAGAAAAATAAAGTATTCCTTTTCCAATAATATTTTCATTTTTTATGGTAAAACATGGCTTAAAGTCATCCTGTGCCATGAATTTTATAAAGAAAAATAATGGTTTTTCTTCCAATATTCGAGAGGGTCATCAAGATGATATGCTTAACATTTCGCTGGTATAGATTTATGCCTGACCTAGGCTATTATAAAAGTATGAACTTTTTTAAAAAAGCAATTTCTATTTGCAGTTAATCAAATGAGTTTTTTCTTTAAGATAGTATCCTAGCAACTTCAGATAGAAGAGGAAGTCCCTGCTGATAGTAAAAAGAGATTTGTTTATCACATATCCAGATCTGACTTCTGAGTGTGCTTCAAAGTGTTGCTTTGATCAAACAACTATCAAAAATTTCCTGTTACAGAACTAACAAGGTTGTAGGAATCTTCATTTCACAATTTCGGATTTTGAGATACCCATAAAAAAGATAATGGTTGTTGTCATTTAAATAAACAGGTTTCTTTAAGGAACATTTTTTAGTAAAACTACATCTCTGAAATTCAAACACTTTATCAATAACCAAATATTTAGCTAAAACTTTTCAAATTCTATTGGGTTGAATATGAAATAATAAGAAACTTTCTAAAAAAAATCATTAAACAGAGCTCACCTGGTGTTTTAGGCAGCTTTTTTGCTGCTGTGACTAAAAAGCCCCAACCAACACAATTATAGAAAAGGAAGAATTTATTTGAGGGCTCACAGTTTCAGAGGTCTTAGTCCACAGAAGGCCAACTCCATTCTTCAGGGCTTGGAGTCTCTGGCAAAGGGAAACAGCTCACATGAGATCTGGAAGCAGGGAGAGAGTTCTCCAGTCTCAAGATATAAAATGTATTCCCCATAACCATGCCCCCAATGAACCTCTTCCTCGAGCTATACCACCTGCCTCCAGTTACCACTGAGTTAATCCCATTAGGGATTAATTCACTGATTAGGTTAAGACTCTCACAGCCCAATTATTTCTCCTCTGAACCTTCTTGCATTGTCTCATACATGAGCTTCTGGGGGACACCACAGTTAAACCATAAATGAGAGCAGTCCTATGGTAGCTCGTGTGTGTTGCTTCCAGCCAACAAGCATTGAGTCCAGCTCATTCACGATGTTCCATGATTTCAAGTTTCTGTAAAACTTTGCTCTGGTAATATGATATGATAGGGAACCTTGAATTAGAGATGTGGCCTTGACCCTACAACTTTTATTGCATAGGTGTAAGAGATTATAAGATTTTTAGAGTTTATAAGAGATAATCTGTTGCTCAGATTAGGCCAGAGGAAGGGAGCAGGACATCCAGAAATTATCTAACCTGAACTATAAAATTAAAAACTGAATATGAATCAAGTCATGTAGGACTTTTAATCTGGCCTTAAGGAGAACATATCAATTAGATATGCAGAGGAAAATATCTGTTTTTTCAAGTTTTAAAATTTGCAGTACCATAGGATTTTATATTTTTTCCATAAAGATATAAACTTCACATCTTAAATCTTATACTTCATAATTAAATACTAACAACTAAGGAAAACACATCTGCAATGCTTCACCCTCATATGTTTCCCCTGCTAAATTTGACACTTTAGAAAGAAATTTCCTCAACAATTAATAGTGTTTATTGGTTTTCTACCTTCCTCCTTATCATTCTCCACAAGTTAGTCACTATCCAAAGAAGTAAGTTAGGGCAGGAGCAATGCTGAGCACCACAGATATTGGGAATAATAATGTTAAGAATCAAGATGTGGGGCACTCAATTCAATTCAGAAGGACAAAGAATCACCTACATCTAATATCAAAAAACAATAACAGTAATAACATCTTATAAGTCTGGGTGGTAATAAATACTAGGTGCTAATGTTAAATTTTACATACATTAGCTTATATCATTTTCATACACAAAAATCTCTACCAGATATAAACTATTATTATGGCTAATTTATATATGAAGAAAATGAGGTTTAGAGAGGTTACACAACTTTCCCAAACTTATCCAAACAGTAACAAAGTTAAAATTCAACTCAGGTCTCCAATCTCCAAGCTAGTTGGCTTATGCATGATTGTACCAGCCTTCCATCAATCCACTTTCAACGCAGTAAATTCATATACCTCTAGAAAATGTGACATGTCTGATTCTAGGGACTAATAACTGCTACAACAGACCACCGCCACCACCAAACACAATAAGTTTTTAAGCAAGAAAGATGTTTATTTTCATTAAAGTAGAAAAAGTTCAGATGTACAGAGTCCAGAGCTAATATGGCAGTTCTGGGATCCAAGCTTAGTCTATCTTATGCTTCTTAATCTTTAGAACTTACTTCCACTGTCAACATTGCCTTATGATCCAAGATGGTTGTTTAAGGGTTAGCATCTAGTTTGAGGTAAGGAGGAGGAAGAAAACAGAAAGGGAGAGGGGCAAGGGAAAGAATCGACATATTTGCAAAAATAAATACTCTTCTAGAATCACCTACAACACATCTTGTACTCATATTTTATTCACCACCCATAACTCCAAGGAAGGTTGAAAAATACAGTCTGTTGGCTGGGCAGATTTTTGTTAGTCAAGTAGAATGAGTAATTAACAACAACTAGCCATTCCTATCACTGAGAATGACAGACAATTAGCAGTAAGGTTTTTCAATACCTTCTTAAGAAACTGTCTTGAAGCTGAATCCACTACATGAAAAGATGGCATCTTCAGATTAGAAAGAACATTTATTAACTAACAATTATGTAAATGTACAAAATCTCATAACTAGGATTCTACTGCTAGTTTAACAAATAAATATTCTTCCAATCATTTGTGATTTAAAGTTTGCTATTTTAATATGAAATACAAATTTGATACAATAAAGGACTAATCAGAAAAATCCTAAACTATTAAATGTCAGAGGTGTCTAATTTATTAAATTTTATTTGGCTCTATTCCCTGAAAAGATTGCATGAATTTATGGCAAACTCTGGTCAGATGTCCAGTGCCCATAATTAACCCTTTCAACCTCATACTTCATATTTTCTTTGCTTGCTGTGTTCTTCATTAGCAAATACCATCTTATTTTTTTTTATTGGTTGTTCAAAACATTACAAAGCTCATGACATATCATCTTTCATAAATTTGATTCAAGTGGGTTATGAACTCCCATTTTTACCCCAAATACAAAGTGCAGAATCACATAGGTTATACATCCACATTTTTACATAATGCCATATTAGTGACAGTTGTATTCTGCTACCTTTCCTATCCCCTACTATACCCCCTCCCCTCCCATCTTCCCTCTCTACCCCATCTACTGTTGTTCAATTCTCTCCCTTGTTCCCCCCCCCTTTCCCCTCACAACCTCTTATATGTAATTTTGTGTAATAGTGAGGGTCTCCTTCCATTTCCATACAATTTCCCTTCTCTCTCCCTTTGCCTCCCACCACTCCTCTCTGTTTAATGTTAATCTTTTCCTCATGCTCTTCCTCCCTGCTCTGTTCTTAGTTGCTCTCATTATATCAAAGAAGACATTTGGCATTTGTTTTTTAAGGATTGGCTAGCTTCACTTAGCATAATCTGCTCTAATGCCATCCATTTCCCTGTAAATTCTATGATTTTGTCATTTTTTAATGCAGAGTAATACTCCATTGTGTATAAATGCCACATTTTTTTTATCCATTCGTCTATTGAAGGGCATCTAGGTTGGTTCCACAGTCTTGCTATTGTGAATTGTGCTGCTATGAACATCGATGTAGCAGTGTCCCTGTAGCATGCTCTTTTTAGGTCTTTAGGGAATAGACCAAGAAGGGGAATAGCTGGGTCAAATGGTGGCTCCATTCCCAGCTTTCCAAGAAATCTCCATACTGCTTTCCAAATTGGCTGCACCAATTTGCAGTCCCACCAGCAATGTACAAGTGTACCCTTTTCCCCACATCCTCGCCAGCACTTGTTGTTGTTTGACTTCATAATGGCTGCCAATCTTACTGGAGTGAGATGGTATCTTAGGGTGGTTTTGATTTGCATTTCTCTGACAGCTAGAGATGGTGAGCATTTTTTCATGTACTTGTTGATTGACTGTATGTCCTCCTCTGAGAAGTGTCTGTTCAGGTCCTTGGCCCATTTGTTGATTGGGTTGTTTGTTCTCTTATTGTCTAATTTTTTGAGTTCTTTGTATACTCTGGATATTAGGGCTCTATCTGAAGTGTGAGGAGTAAAGATTTGTTCCCAGGGTGTAGGCTCCCTATTTACCTCTCTTATTGTTTCTTTTGCTGAGAAAAAACTTTTTAGTTTGAGTAAGTCCCATTTGTTGATTCTAGTTATTAACTTTTGTGCTATGGGTGTCCTATTGAGGAATTTGGAGCCCGACCCCACAGTATGTAGATCGTAGCCAACTTTTTCTTCTATCAGACGGCGTGTCTCTGATTTGATATCAAGCTCCTTGATCCATTTTGAATTAACTTTTGTGCATGGCGAGAGAAAGGGATTCAGTTTCATTTTGTTGCATATGGATTTCCAGTTTTCCCAGCACCATTTGTTGAAGATGCTATCCTTCCTCCATTGCATGCTTTTAGCCCCTTTATCAAATATAAGATAGTTGTAGTTTTGTGGATTGGTTTCTGTGTCCTCTATTCTGTACCATTGGTCCACCCGCCTGTTTTGGTACCAGTACCATGCTGTTTTTGTTACTATTGCTCTGTAGTATAGTTTGAAGTCTGGTATCGCTATACCGCCTGATTCACACTTCCTGCTTAGCATTGTTTTTGCTATTCTGGGTCTTTTATTTTTCCATATGAATTTCATGATTGCTTTCTCTATTTCTACAAGAAATGCCGTTGGGATTTTGATTGGCATTGCATTAAACCTATAGAGAACTTTTGGTAATATCGCCATTTTGATGATGTTAGTTCTGCCTATCCATGAACAGGGTATATTTTTCCATCTTCTAAGATCTTCTTCTATTTCTCTCTTTAGGGTTCTGTAGTTTTCATTGTATAAGTCTTTCACCTCTTTTGTTAGGTTGATTCCCAAGTATTTTATTTTTTTTGAAGATATTGTGAATGGAGTGGTTGTCCTCATTTCCATTTCAGAGGATTTGTCGCTGATATACAGGAATGCCTTTGATTTATGCGTGTTGATTTTATATCCTGCCACTTTGCTGAATTCATTTATTAGCTCTAATAGTTTCTTTGTAGAGCCTTTTGGGTCTGCTAGGTATAGAATCATATCATCTGCAAATAGTGATAATTTAAGTTCTTCTTTTCCTATTTTGATGCCTTTAATTTCTTTCGTCTGTCTAATTGCTCTGGCCAGTGTTTCGAGAACTATGTTGAACAGAAGTGGAGAGAGAGGGCATCCCTGTCTTGTTCCAGATTTTAGAGGGAATGCCTTCAGTTTTTCTCCATTCAGAATGATGCTAGCCTGAGGCTTAGCATAGATTGCTTTTACAATATTGAGGTATGTTCCTGTTATCCCTAGTTTTTCTAGAGTTTTGAACATAAAGGGATGCTGTACTTTGTCGAATGCTTTTTCCGCATCTATCGAGATGATCATATGGTTCTTATTTTTAAGTCTATTGATGTGGTGAATAACATTTATTGATTTCCGTATATTGAACCAGCCTTGCATCCCAGGGATGAATCCTACTTGATCATGGTGCACAATTTTTTTGATATGTTTTTGTATCCGATTCGCCAGAATTTTATTGAGGATTTTTGCATCTAGGTTCATTAGAGATATTGGTCTGTAGTTTTCTTTCTTTGAAGTGTCTTTGTCTGGTTTCGGGATCAGGGTGATGTTGGCCTCATAGAATGAATTTGGAAGAGCTCCTTCTTTTTCTATTTCTTGAAATAGCTTGAAAAGTATTGGTATTAATTCTTCTTTGAAGGTTTTGTAAAACTCCGCTGTATACCCATCTGGTCCAGGGCTTTTTTTGGTTGGTAGTCTTTTGATGGCTTCTTCTATTTCTTCCTTTGTTATTGGTCTGTTTAAATTGTGTGTGTCTTCCTGACTCAATCTGGGCAGCTCATATGACTTAAGAAATTTATCGATGTCTTCACTGTCTTCTATTTTATTAGAATATAGGGTTTCAAAATACTTTCTAATTATCTTCTGTATTTCTGTAGTGTCTGTTGTGATATTGCCTTTTTCATCCCGTATGTTAGTGATTTGAGTTCTCTCTCTTCTTCTCTTCGTTAGCATGGCTAAGGGTCTGTCGATCTTATTTATTTTTTCAAAGAACCAACTTTTAGTTTTATCAATTTTTTCAATGGTTTTTTTTGTTTCAATTTCGTTGATTTCCGCTCTGATTTTAATTATTTCTTGTCTTCTGCTATATTTGCTGTTGTTTTGCTCTTCCTTTTCTAGGGTTTTGAGATGTAGTGTGAGTTCATTTATTTGTTGGTTTTTTCTTTTTTTGAGGAATGAACTCCAGGAAATGAATTTCCCTCTTAAAACTGCTTTCATTGTGTCCCATAGATTCCGATATGTTGTGTCTGTATTTTCATTTATCTCTAAGAATTTTTTGATTTCCTCCTTTATGTCTTCTGTAACCCATTGATCATTCAGTAACATATTGTTCATTTTCCATGTGATGCAGGATTTTTCCTTCCTTCTTTTATCATTGATTTCCAGTTTCATTCCATTATGATCAGATATGGTGCATGGTATTATCTCCACACCTTTATATTTACTAAGAGTTGCCCTATGGCATAATATATGGTCTATCTTTGAGTAGGATCCATGTGCTGCTGAGAAGAACGTGTATCCACTTGATGATGGTTGATATATTCTATATATGTCGGTTAAGTCTAGGTTATTGATTGTGTTATTGAGTTCTATAGTTTCTTTATTCAGCTTTTGTCTGGAGGATCTGTCTAATGGAGAGAGCGGTGTGTTGAAGTCACCCATAATTATTGTGTTGTGGTCTATTTGACTCTTGAACTTGAGGAGAGTTTGTTTTATGAACGTTGCAGCACCATTGTTTGGTGCATACATATTGATAATTGTTATGTCTTGTTGGTGGATGGTTCCTTTTAACAGTATATAGTGTCCTTCTTTATCCCTTTTGATTAACTTAGGTTTGAAGTTGATTTTATTCGATATGAGTATGGCCACTCCTGCTTGCTTCCGAGGGCCATGTGAGTGGTATGATTTTTCCCAACCTTTCACCTTCAGCCTGTGTATGTCTTTTCCTATCATATGAGTCTCCTGAAGGCAGCATATTGTTGGATCTGTTTTTTTTAATCCAGGTTACTAGCCTATGTCTCTTGATTGGTGAATTTAAGCCATTAACATTTAAGGTTACTATTGAAATATGGTTTGTACTTCCAGTCATGTTTATTTATGTATTTATTTTAGTTTGGCTAGTTTTTCCTCTTTGGCTATTTTTCTCCCGCTTTACTGAGATACTTCCCACTGTTAGTTTTGGGTGCTATTTTTCAATTCCTCTTCTTGTAGTATTTTGCTCAAAATGCCTTGCAGTGCTGGTTTTCTGGCTGCGAATTCTTTTAACTTTTGTTTATCATGAAATATTTTAATTTCATTGTCGAATCTGAAGCTTAACTTTGCTGGATACAGTATTCTTGGTTGGAATCCATTATTTTTCAGCATTTGAAATACGTTGTTCCAGGATCTTCTCGCTTTCAACATCTGTGATTAAAAATCAGCCATTAACCTAATTGGTTTACCCCTGAATGTAATCTGCCTCTTTTCTCTCATAGCTTTTAATATTCTCTCCTTGTTCTGTATGTTGGATATCTTCATAATTATGTGTCTTGGAGTTGGTCTATTATGGTTTTGAATGTTTGGGGTCCTGTAGGCTTCCAGGATTTGGCAATCTATTCCATCTTTCATATCTGGGAAGTTTTCTAGGATTATTTCATTTAATAGGTTGTCCATTCCTTTGGTTTGAACCTCTATACCTTCTTCTATCCCAATGACTCTCAAGTTTGGTTTTTTTATGACATCCCATATCTCTTGGACAGATTGCTCATGAGATTTAAGCATCCTTTCTGTGTTGACTATATTCTTTTCAAGTTGATAAACTTTGTCTTCATTATCTGATGTTCTGACTTCTACTTGATCTAGTCTATTTGTAATATTCTCGTTTGAGTTTTTAATTTGGTTTATGGTTTCCGGCATTTCTAGGATTACTGTTTAACTTTTTTTTTAAATCTCTATCTCCTGGTAAAACTCGTTCTTTGCCATTTAAATTTGTTTGTTTAATTCGTTTTCAAAATATACTTTCATTGCTTGGACTTGCTGTCTCATGTCTTCTCTAATATTCCGTTCCATCTGAGTTAGGTATGCCTTGAGTTCTTTCCCTGTCCATGTTTCTGCTGCTTCTAGGTCCTCCTGTAGATTTAAGTTGTCCTGCACTGTTTGTAATCCTTTTTTCTCTTGTTTTTTCATGTTGTTCACGTTACTTTCCAGCTCTGTTTGACTGCTGTGTTTCTGCTTTCTCCTATAAATTGTTTTGGTTTTGTATATCTCTGTTGTCTCTTCTTTGTGTTGGGAAACTATGCCTAGAAATGTTGGGCTTTATTGTATTTTAAAGCTGATTCATTCAATTCATAAAAGGCTTCCGGATTCTGTATGCATATAGTGATTTGTTGTTTGTTCTTATGACTTTATATTTAGGTTAGGTGCTATGGTGGTATGAGGGTTAGTATTCTTGGCTACTTTAGAAGATTGCTCTACTGAAGGGGGATACTAACAGGCGATTGGATCAGGGTATTTGGTAGTAGCTAGGTATTTAGAAGCCCTATATACAGCCTCGAAACCTTCACCTATTTGCATTTAGACAATTACACGTAATGGAAGACGTAATGCTTGGGATGAAAGTTGGCGGGTAGGGGAAGGAGGGTGCTCTTAAAAAGAAAGAAGGAGAGAGAGATAGATAGGTTAGGGGAGAATGGAAAGAACAATAAAACTTGAAATGGGAAAGAAAGAGAGAAGGAAAAAGGGAGAAAAGAACAAAGAGAGAAAAAGAAAAATGAAAAAAAAATTGAAGTCTTAGAGATCCATTTTCTTTTCCTCCATTAGGCGGAGCTGTGCCCTCCGAGACGAGCTTCTGCCCTCTATGTGCCAACAGCAATCCCTGAAAGGCGGCTCCTGGGAGTCTCTCAATCCTATTAGTCCAGAGCCGTATCACTTCTCCGGCCCCTCCCCCCTTCCTCCTGCCAGCCAGCCAAGGATCTGGTTACACTTGTAGCCCCACCGCGTGTCCTATTTCCTGAACGACGGAGCACTCTGTCATTTATCTAAGCCCCAGTGCTGTGGTGTGGTGATCTGGGAACAACAGTTTAATTTTTCCGGACCCCTTTGGTGGGCATGCCCCTGGAAACTGGTGGCTAAGACCTTGGGTGTCGCCGCTGGTGATAAGGGGAGTTGGGAATCGGGAATCCCCTCTGCTTCCCTAAAGACACGCCCCAGGAGAGATTCTCGAGGTTTCCTGGCTGCTTGTATCTGGAGGGGGTGGGAGTCACACACTTGCTAAAGTGGATTCTGCTGGGAAGGAATTCCGTCGGTGACATCACCTCTCTGCTATGGCGGGCCCCAGGCTCCTTGCCGGAGTGTCCGAAGGGAGGGGTGGGACTGATCTGTCTCTGGTTGGTTTCAGTTCCCGGTTCGCTATTTCATGAAGGCTTGGCTAGAGACCTCTTCCTAGAGTCCCTGAGCCTCAGAGGCTGGTCGCCTGGTCGTGCGGGCCGCCTCCGCCGGTCGCCGGGTCGCGCGGGCCGGGGCCTCTGTGCG
>NW_026000142.1:6472580-6505601 GCF_001458135.2 Marmota marmota marmota
GCCGGGGCCTCTGTGCGGGCGGGCGGCAGATGGTCGCTGGGTCGCGCGGGCGACAGGCGGATCTGGACCTCCATGCTGCGTGGAGGAGATTCACTCTTCTGGGGCAAACTGTCACTTTCAAAAATCTTACTAATTCCCGGCCAGTCTCTCTTCAGTGGAATTTTGCTAGAAGTCTCTCAGCAGGTAGAATCTAATCGTATTAATGCATCTCTCTGACCCCGTTATTGTGGAGGTATTGAAAGCGCTGCCTCCCCGCCGGTTGCCATGTTGGATCTCCTTAGAAAATACCATCTTAGAAGCAACACCTTCTCTTCTACCTTCCTTAGTCTAAATAAATCAGAAATATATTCTCTGGAGGTATATTTAATCAACCTCATAATCAAATAACCTTTTTTATTTGATACTTTATTGAGAACAGAAACCACATCATCCCTGTCTCTGCTTCTTCATTGAAAAGTTTACTATGTTTTCTTCATTTCTTTCAGGTAGCCACACATGTATTTGCCCTTTATATTATCATAAATGTTAGGCATAATAAAGTATTCTAAAATAAACATTTTATGTGACATCATGGTACACAAACTTATAGACTGAAGTGATAGAGTGGCAGATTTAGGTTATAGCTTTCTTATCCTTTAAATTTATCCCATATTGGAAAAGGCCATCACAAGTAAGAGAAAATAAACATCATGAACAGTCAAGCAAAGGACAGATGACAACCAGCAGTGATACTAAGGAATGAAGGGTTATATTGAGTGGACAGTCAATTGATTCCCTAACATTTTCCCACTAAAATATTCTGTAGAAACTTAAAGGAAATTGAGTTGTACCACAACCCTCCAAATAATAGCTAATAAAACCTCATATTTTATTGGATATTAGCTTGGCTGGTGAAATTACACTTGGCCCTCTTGTGGGAGAGTGTGTGTAAAATATTTAATACTAATTAGACAGTAAATTTCAGATATAGCATTGACATAGGGAGGAGAAGCAAAGAGGATTATTAAATAGAGGTGATAATCACTCTGATTTTTATTGCTTTTAAGAGAACTTAAAACTTAATCATCTTTTCAAATGTCTCATTATTTACACTGATGACAAAGGATGAAATATTGAGGAAAAAAATGCCAAGAGCCCCAAGGAAAGCTAAGTAAATGACCTACTTGTCATTATTAACTATGCTGAATCTAGTTAATTGGCACTAGAAAACTAGGTAAAGGCCTATGAAAATATGCTAAATGACTTCCTTGCTCAAAAGTATTGAATAAACTAACATTAAAAATATTAAATAATCCCAATAATTTTAAAAAATAATTTTCACACAAAACAATTTTTCTAATATTAATCTGATGAGGCTTTTAATATTTTTTTTTGTTTTAAAAATATCATCAAGTAGATTATGGTAATCCTGAGAATAAAGTCTCAAACTTCAAGAATTTCACTGTTTTAGAACTATGATACAAAGAATAAATGTTTAAAATCCATTTAGAATTAAAACTGCACAAAGTACAAAGCAGAATTTAAAAGAAGAGAACCTGGTCAAAGTGTGTGCTGTATCATAGATTCCTCTCGATCTCCCTGTCAGTAGTGTGTTACTTTAATAAGAAATGAGGCATTTTCCCATAATATAACCTGCATTTTCCTGGGCAAGATAGAAGGATTGAGGCTAAAGAAAGTGCAGTTATGGCTTAGAACTCCTGAAAGCACCAATGGAAAAGAAAACAACTAGCTGAATTTAATTTATAAAGAGTTAGGAGAACATGACGCACAGGATGCTGACTCAATTTCATCTTCAAAATGGAAAATAGCAGTATTAACATAGTTATTAAGAGAAAAAGAGCTTCCTCATATTATTGCAAAGCACTGTAACAAATTGATATGTTTAATATTAAAATTATGCTTTGAGATTTTGGTGATATTTTATATTAATTGATTTCTAAAATGGCTTTATTTTTACAGAATCAGTTCGTTATAGAAGTCTCTGAAGTAATGTTTTGAAAGAATTGTGTTGCAATTACATGCACAATAAACCATACCAGGAAAAACTCAGTCTAGATTTGCAGATGCTTGCATCATGTGTAGATGGCAATGAGTAGGGAAAGAATAGTAAGTGCTAACCTTAAGACATGATTCTTTGTGTGCCCTGCTTCATTTATGAAATTAATAAAGTAATTAATTAATCTTAATTAATTAAGGTATAATATTTGCTGCTTCTTACATCTAAAAAAAAATGCGTAGAATATAGCGGCTACTCAAAAACAATCAGTTGTCTGCCCCTCTTTTCTTCTATTACTGTTCCACAGTGGAATTTCAACCCCAGATACTGAAGACAACCAAGTGATCTTTTTTTTTTCCTTTTTTTTTTTAGTTGTAGATGGAAACAATACCTTTATTTTATTTATTTATTTATTTTTATGTAGTACTAAGGATCAAACGCAGTGCCTCACACGTTCTAGGCAAGCATTCTCAACCACTAAGCAAGCTACAATCACAGCCCCAAAGTGATTTTTTTTAATCACAAGAAAATAATATATTGAGAAGCATGCAGTCAAGACAGCTATAAAAATAAACTATTTAATATTTCCTCTTTCCTAAGACACTATCAAATAATAGTAATGTTTTAGAATCATTTAAATGCACAACATATCTCTGATGATGAGAAAAATACTGGGAAATGATGTACAGAAAAGAAAGCCAAAGCAGCTGACTTTGTGAGCAGAATCAGATGCAGGAAAGAGTCTGTACAGTTAAAGAGAGAATGTTAATTAAAGTTTTATATACTAAACTATTTATCAGCCTCAAACTTTCCTTCCTAATCAGAGAAAAGGACATCAGCCATTAGAGGGGGGATGGGAAAGTTGTATTATAAAGGAAGTCAATTAACCACCTAAGGGGAATGCAAGGGAGGAGGGTGAATGTTGGTACTGGGGGTAAACTCTTTTGCCTGCTGGCATTTAGGCCAGTCCCGAAAAAATGGCACTCATCTTAAAGCCAAACCTGCCATAGGACACATTTATAAAGTTACATAGAACTCCTGGCCTGCTTTTCTAATGGTCACTTGAAAATACAGTTGGACAGTCAAATGTCACCATTTGCAGAGTGAAAAGCTGATTCCAGAGCAAAGTCACGATCTAAGAAACAGAGGGGGTATGAATTTGTTTACTCCAAGAAATGTAAAAAGACATGCATTCATAAACTAAGAATCAGTAGCTTTTAAAAAAGTAACAAGTAGATCATGAAGTTCTTAGATAGACCTTTAAAATATGATTACTGGGGAAATGGAACTAGAAGAACTCAAGAGACAATACACAACTAAACCAATGTCTAAGACCAACCATTCTCTAAGACAGTCTCCACTGAGCCTGAGAAGATCCACCACTCTGTTTCTGATTTGCCCAAGGGCTCATATCTTCAAAGAGAAATAAGATTCCCCTAAACTGCCTGAGATGAAGTCCAAAACTGGATATTATGAATGAGTTTGATTCCTGACCTTCGTATTCTCCAACTTTTCATCAATAGAATAGGAACTGAGTGGATCCCTCCACAAAGCCCCATAACTATTCAAGATTCTGTACAGAAAACAAGTGTACAAAGACTGTAGGCCTCTGTACAGACACAATGGGACCAAGAAGACAACACAGTCTTACTAAGAGGAGTGAATCCTAATATGCAGAGGATGAACCTGGGAAGGAAGAACTGCTGCAGGTTACACATGCTTTCTGAATGTATGGTGACAGCAGCCTGTTGCCCAGCACTGTAAATCTAACATGCTGGTAGTAAAAGTTGTCCATTTGAACACATAGCACTAACAGAACATTTGGATTCCTGGATTTGGCTCTAAAGAAATTCAACTCTTAAAACAAAAATATTATGCCAATATAAACCCATGAATATCAGGGCACCAGTCCAGAAAACAAGCAAAAAATAATAGGAGAAGCAAGGGAAAGGGTGATTGTGCAGTTGGAGATGCCAAAGTAGTGCTTCATTCATCTCATTTATGGAAAAAAAAAACTTTTATGCTTTACATAGATATAGTGTTATTAACAGAGTAGCAATATTCAATAGTGGTTGAAAGAATCTGCCCCTATTCTCCCAAAAATAAGTCTCTTGCCCCAACTTCTGGTCTTTTTTCTCTGCAATCTCAAAGCAAAGTGATTGGTCATATACTAATGATTGCACTTTTGGTTTATCACTTAAAAGCGATTATCTATGGGATATAACATTATGGTCTTGTTTGCTGAAACTCTAGCAAGATAGATAGAGATTTTCAGTCCCTTCTTTATTCTGCTATTCCTTGTACTTTTTAACATCTCTGTTTATACAATGATTTTCTTTTTATTTTTTCTTGTTTAAAGAAGGTATTACGGTGGAAAAAAAAAGAGTAATACCTGATATAAAACATTTCAGTGGGAAAGTCTAATAAGATCAAATAAATGTAAAACATATATCCAAGGATTGTCAATTGTGTCAATAAATATAAATTCAAATATGAGAAAATGTAGTGGGAAGTCTTATCAAAGAAAAAAATTGTGAAGAAATTTCCACAGGTGAAAAGAGTCCTGAGATATCATAGGTGAAAAGCCACAAGTGGTTGAAGTAAGATGAATTTTAATGAACATACTGAGAAATTTCAAAGCATCAAGAATAAAAAGAAGATTCTGAAAAATGGCAAATGAGAGGCAAAAACTACAGGTTACCACCAAAGAATAAAAATTAAACAGATATCTCATGTTTAAGATGGGGAGTAAAATTCTGAAAATGTAATATAATATTAATTTAGCAAATGCCTACCTCAATTGTGTTTCAATTAATCTTTATACCACTGTGTGAACAATAGGGAAATCTTTCTAAAAAATAAACCTAGTATTTCTAGAATACTATAAGAAAGAGCCTAGCCTCAGGCACAGGACCGCCCCTTTTGACCAGCAGACTACCATGGGAGGTCAAGTCCACTGGCCCAGATCCACCCACACTGGCCTCTGCGACCAAGACTCCACCCCTCCCCCAGTGGAGCAGACACCAGCCACAGCCTCACCTCTGGCACAGGACTGCCCTTTCCAACCAACAGATTACTGAGGGAGGTGAAGCCCAGCGGCCCAGATCCACTCACTCCAACTTGTGCAGGACCCAGATCCAGGATGCAATAGCATTCATTGAGGAACACAGAAGGCTCTGGAAGACCAACATCAAGGTGAGGTACAGACAATCTGCACAGGTACTACAAGAATATAGGGAAGAAACTATAATATCTCAGATCCACACTGCAAGAAAGGAAGACACATAAACAACATGAAAAAACAAGGGAGGAAAGTGCCTCCAGCAAACCAAAACACTATAATAACAGAACCCATGGACAGTGACGTTGATAAAATGTCAGAGAAGGAGTTCAGAAGGTTCATAATTAAAATGATCTGTGAATTAAAGAATACCCTAAATGAGCAAATACAGGCAAAAATTGATCACTCCAACAAAAAGATAAGAAAGGAAATACAGGTAGCAAAAGATTACTTTAAGAGAGAGATAGAGACTCTGAGAAGAAAAAAAAGTCAGAAATCCTTGAAATGAAGGTTACAATAAATCAAATAAAAAACTCAATAGAAAGCATAACCAACAGACTAGATCACTTGGAAGAAAGAATGTCAGATAATGAAGACAAAGTGTACAATCTGGAAAATAAAGTTGATCACACAGTGAAGATAGTAAGAAACCATGAACAGAACATCCAAGAATTATGGGTCAGCATCAAAAGTCCAAATCTAAGAGTTATTAGGATAGAGGAAGGCACAGAGTTCCAAACCAAAGGAATGCACAATCTCTTCAATGAGATAATATCAGAAAATTTCCCAAGCATGAAGAACAAATTGGAAAACCAAATACAAGAGTCTTACAGGACACCAAGCGTACAAAATTTCAACAGATCTAAGCCTACCATACAGAATAAGGATAGAATCTTAAAAGCCACAAAAGAGAGGAATCAGATCACATATAGAGAGGGATCTCAGCAGATTCCCTATTGTTCACACAGTAGTATCAAGAGTAATTAAAACACAATTGAGGTAGGCATTTAACGTTATATTACATTTTCAGAATTTTTCTGCCCATTTTAAACATGAGATGTCTGTTTAACTTTTGTTCTTTGGTGGTGACCTGTAGTTTTTGCCTCTCATTTGCCATTTTTCAGAATCTTCTTTTTATTCTTGATGCTTTGAAATTTTTCATCAGATTTTTCAACCCAGACCCACAAAGCCAAGAGATTGTGGAACGACATATACCAAACTCTGAAAGAAAATGGATGCCAACCAAAAATATTATATCCAGTAAAACTAAGCTTTAGATTTGATGATGAAACAAAAACTTTCCATGATAAAAGTTAAAAGAATTTACAACTAGAAAGCCTGCACTACAGAACATCCTCAGCAAAATATTACAAGAAGAGCAAATGAAAAACAATGATGAAAATCAGTAGAGGAAGGGATTACACTAAAGGAAAATATAATCAGAGGAGAAAAAAACTCATATTAAATACCAAAAATAAACAAAAATGGCTGGGATATGAACTATGTCTCAATAATAACCTTGAATGTTAATGGCCTAAACTCACCAATCAAAAGACATAGATAGCAGATTGGATCAAAAAAAAAAAAAAAAAAAGACCCAACAATATGCTGCCTCCAAGAGACTCATCTCATAGGAAAAGACATCCACAGACTGAAGGTGAAGGGTTAGGAAAAATCATACCACTCACATGGACTGCGGAAATAAGCAGGGGTTTCCATCCTCATAGCAAATAAAGTAGACTTCAAACTAAAGTCAATCAAAAAGGATAAAGAAGGACACTAAGTACTGTTCAAGGGAACCATACACCAACAAGACTTAACAATTATAAATATATGTCCCAAACAAAGGAGCATCCACAAACTCTTCTCAAGTTCAAGAGTCAAATAGACCACAGCACAATAATTTTTGGTGAATTTAACACACCTCTTTCATCACTAGATAGATCTTCCAAACAAAAGTTGAACAAAGAAACTATAGAACTCAATAATACAATCAATAACTTAGACTTAACTCACATATATAGAATATTTCATCCTTCAACCAGAGAATACACTTTCTTCTCAGCAGCATATGGATCCTTCTCTAAAGTAGACCATATACTGTGCCACAAAGCAACACTTAGCAAATATTAAAAAAGTAGAGATACTACCCTGCATTCTATCAGATCATAATGGAATGAAATTAGAAATCAATGATATAATAAGAAATAAAATCCACTCCAACACCTGGAGACTAAATAATAAGCTACTGAATGAACAATGGGTTGCAGAAAACATCAAAGAGGATATTAAAAAATAATTGGAGGTGAATGAGAACACATATACAATGTATATAAATCTCTGGGACACTATGAAAGCAGTTCTAAGAGGAAAGTTCATTGCATGGAGTTCATTCCTTAAAAGAAGAAAAAGTCAACAAATAAATGACTTAACATTATATCTCAAAGCCTTAGAAAAAGAAGAACAAATCAACACCAAAAGCAGCAGGAGACAGGAAATAATTAAAATCAGAGCTGAAATCAATAAAATTGAAACAAAAGAAATGCTTGAAAAAAACTGACAGAACAAAAAGTTGGTTCTTTTAAAAAATAAATAAAATTGACAGACCCTTAGCCATGCTAACGAAGAGAAGGAGAGAGAAAATTCAATTCATTAACATACATGATGAAAAAGGAAATATCAAAATAGACACTACAGAAAATAATTAGAAATTATTTTGAAAACTTGTACTCCAATAAAATAGAAAATATTGAAGGCATCTACAAGTTTCTAGAGTCATATAATTTGCCCAAATTGAATCAGGATGATATACACAATTTAATCAGATCAATTTCAAGTGATGAAATAGCAGATGCCATGAATTCTAGATAGGGCAGAGGGATTGGAGGAGAAGGAAGGGGGCATGGGGTAATTAATGATGGTAGAATGTGATAATCATTAATATCCAATGTACATGTATGAAGACACGAATTGGTGTGAATATACTATGTATACAACCAGATATTTGAAAAATTGTGCTGTATATATGGAATAAGAATTGTAATGCATTCTGCTGTCATATATAAATAAAAAAATTACATAAAAATGTCTACCAACCAAGAAAACCCCAGGATACACAGTCGAGTTCTATAAGACCTTTAAAGAAGAACTAATACCAATACTCTTCAATTTATTACAGGAAGTAGAAAAAGAGGCAGCACTTCCAAACTTATTCTATGAGGCCAGTATCACCCTGATTCCAAAACCAGGCAAAGACACATCAAAAAAAGAAAACTTCAGACCAATATCTCTAATTAACATAGATGCAAAACTTCTCGATAAAATTCTGGCAAATCAAATAAAAAATTATTAAAAGATCTTGCACCATGATCAAGTGGGATTTATCCCAGGGATGCAAGGTTTGTTCAACATATGGAAATCAATAAATGTAAGTCATCACATCAACAGACTTAAAGAATCATACGATCATTTCAATAGAAGCAGAAAAACATTTGACAAAATACAGCACTGCTTTATGTTCAAAACATTAGAAAAATTAGGAATAACAGAAATATATCTCAACATTAAAAAGGCTATCTGTGCTAAGCCCCAGGCAAACATCATTCTAAATGGAGAAAATTGAAGGCATTCCCTCTAAAAACTGGAAGAAGACAGGGATGCCCTCTTTGACCACTTCTATTTAACATAGTTATTGAAACACTGGCCAGAGCAATTAGGCAGATGAAAGAAATTAAAGTAATACACATAGGAAAAGAAGAACTCAAAATGGCATTATTTGCTTATGATATGACTCAATACCTAGAAGACCCTAAAAGTTCCACCAGAAAACTTCTAGAACTAGTAAATGAATTAAGCAAAGTATCAGGACATAAAATCAACACCCATAAATCAAAGGCATTTCTGTATATTAGTGATAAATCCTCAGAAATGGAAATGAGGAAAACTATACCATTTACAATAGCCTCAAAAAATAAAATACTAAAGAATAAACTTAACGAAATAGGTGAAAGATCTATATAATGAAAATTACAGAACCTTAAAGAAAGTAGTAAAAGAAGACCTTAGAAGATGGAAAGATCTACCTTGCTCTTAGATAGGCAGAATTAATATCATCAAAATGACCATACTTCCAAAAGCACTATACAGATTTAATGCAATTTCAAAATCCCAATGACATTCCTCATAGAAATAGAAAAAGCAATCATGAAATTCATGTGGAAAAATAAGAGACCCAGAATAGCTAAAGTTATCCTTAGCAGGAGGAGTGAAGGCAGGTGGCATCACTATACCAGACCTTAAACTCTACTCAGAGCAATAGTAACAAAAACAGCATTGTATTGGCACCAAAACAGACTGGTAGACCAATGGTACAGAATAGAGGACCCAGAGACCAACCCACAGAATTACAATTGTCTTATATTAGACAAAGGCACCAAAAACATGCGTTGGAGAAAAGATAGCCTCTTCAACAAATGGTGCTGGGAAAACTGGAAATCCATATGCAACAAAATGAAATTACACCCCTATCTCTCCCCATGCATAAAACTCAATTCAAAATGAATCAAGGACTTAGGAATAAAACCAGAGACCCTGCATCTAATAGAAGGAAAAGTAGGCCCTAATCTCCATCATGAGGGATTAGGCCCCCAACTTCCTTACTAAGATTCCTGTGGCACAAGAATTAAAATCAAGAATCAATAAATGGGATGGACTCAAACTAAAAAGTTTCTTCTCGGCAAAAGAAACAATCTGTGAAGTGAATAGAGAGCCTACATCTTAGGAGCAAATCTTTACCCCTCACACTAATTAGAGGGTATATAATTCTTTGTATACCCTCGAGATTAGAGCATTAATCTCGAGGGTATTAATCTCGAGGGTATATAAAGAACTCAAAAAGCTAAGCACCAAAAAGAACAAATAACCCAATCAATAAATGGGCCAAGGACCTGAACAGACACTTCTCAGAAGAGGATATACAATTAATCAGCAAATATATGAAAAAATGTTCATCATTACTAGCAATTAGAGAAATGCAAATCAAAACTACTCTAAGATATCATCTCACTCCAGTCAGAATGGCAGCTATTATGAAGACAAACAACAATAAGTTTTGGCGAGGATGTGGGAGAAAAGGTACACTCATACACTGCTGGTGGGACTGCAAATTGGTGTAGCCAATATGGAAAACAGTATGGGGATTTCTTGGAAAATTGGGAATGGAACCACCATTTGACCCAGATATCTCTCTCCTTGGTCTATACCCAAAGGATTTTAAAACAGCATACTACAGGGACACAGCCACATTAATGTTTATAGCAGCACAATTCACAATAGCTAAACTGTGGAACCAACCTAGATGCCATTCAATAGATGAATGGATAAAAAGAAATGTGCCATATATACACAATGGAATATAACTCAGCAATAAAAGAGAATAAAATTATAGCATTGGCAGTTAAAAGGACAGAGTTAGAGAAGATAATGCTAAGTGAAGTTAGCCAATCCCAAAAAAACAAATGCCAAAAGTCTTCTTTGATATAAGGACACTGATTCATAGTGGAATAGGGAGAGGGAGCATGGGAGGAATAGACAAACTCTAGATAGGGCAGAGGGGTAGGAGGGGAAGGGAGGGAGCATGGGGTTATAAATGAAGGTGGAATGTGATGATCATTATTATCCAAAGTACATGTGTGAAGACACGAATTGGTGTGAATATACTTTGTAACCAGAGATATTAAAAATTGTGCTGTATATGTAAGAAGAATTATAATGCATTCCACTGTCATTCATATATATATATAACATATATATATCATATATATATNGAGAGAGAGAGAGAATATCATAAGAAATACAGCAAAGTTCTTATTTATGTACATAGATGTATATTTATGTTTTTCCAAAGTTTCTAAATTTTAATTCCCTAGTTAATATGTGCTTTTTCAGCTAATTGTTTATGATTAATGAAGAAGAGTATTTTCATTTTAATTTGCTACCTCACTTACTTCATGCTGACTATTCAGAAAAACTAGGAGCAAATTTCAAGTTCAACTGTGCCTACAACATGAGAAACACTTTGGTGCCTCTGGGGGCCCAGCACGTGGCCAATCCAATAGGATTGAGGGCTCCAGAGCCTTTATCCCTGAGATACCTGTCAGCTCAGAGTAGACTAAATGTCTTGCTTGACTAGAAATCAGATTCCAAAGAGGGGAGAGAGAGAGAAGAGATTGAGACACTACCCAGCTTACCAATGAGGTAGCTCATGGTACTGTTGGGTGAGGTAAAGGATAGGTAGAAAATTGGAAATACTTTGAAGGAAAAATATCTTTTCATAAAAACCTTACTAAAGTGGGAAATATATCACTGAATAATATGGAAGGTTTTTGTTTATCATTACTTGCTATTTACTTAGACACTTACTGGGCCCATGCTTAAACTACCAAATTAGAATCTCTCAAAACTGTGCGTGTCTCTATCAAAAAATTTCATAGCTCATTCTAAAAATTAAATATCTTCATGTGCATGTCCTTAATGAAACACTTTAGAAGGAAGTGAAAAAGAGAGAAAATTATTCTGAGTAAAAATCAGACCAACCATCTAATTCATTTTGGTGTGTCCATTTTCAGAGGACATTTAAGAATAATAGAGGAATTTGTTGATTCAACAAAGATTGAGATTATGCTGATGCCACACGATGTTCTAGTCCCTTTGTAGGCTTACTTTTTTTTTCCCCCAGGAAGAAACCAAAGAACCATGCCTTTTTGAAATTTGTACATCCCCACCATGACAGGCAGGAACAACCAATATGACACGGAAATCAAGTAGTTGCTTAGTAGATTAAAAGCTAATAAATGAATAATAAAAAGAAAAAAATTGGGCAACCTAAAGGACAATGGAAGTAGAAGTCAGCAGAATCAGATGACGGAAAGCCTTGTAGCCTATTATAGAACTTGAGCAATTCACTCTGAGTATATTAAGGGCCACTTCTAATAACATAATTGTATATAATTAAAAAAATCAATCTGGACGTCTTCTTCCTGCACTGATGTGCAAAAAAGCTAGGAAATTGTCTTCCATGTTTATAATGAGAAAAAGCTGAACAAAACAAAAATCTGTAACTTCCCATGGGCCCATCAGGAAGCTAAACTGCCACTCTGAATCTAGAAAAACAAGTGAATCCAGAGATTTTAAGCTGAGATCTTTCTTGGAGCAGAAACTCTTAAGCCATAAACCGAAGACAAGATGGTATTAATAGGCTTATCTGCACACTGGGCACAGCTGAACCAAGAATCAGTGACCTTGAAGATATTTAATAGAAACTTCCCAAAGTGAAATACAAAATGGAAAAAAATGAAGAAAAAGAAAAAAATAAATAAATCCAAGAACTTTGATATCGTTTCAAAATGTGGGACATATCTAATTTTAAAAACCATTTTTGCTGTAGTGCTAAGACTACATTGGATACGGATACAAAGTAGGAAAAAAACGTAGGAATCGTTTTCAATTTCAAGAGGTACAGAACAGAAAGTATGGTTATTTGAGCCAGGATTGTGATGATAGAGCTGGTGAAAAGTGGTCAGGTTCTGGAGATATTTAAAATCCTGTTAGACCTACCTGTCGCATAACAATTAGTTTATTTTCATATTATGAGTTAGAATTCACATGCTTAGCTGAAAAAAAAATCCTTAAAAACAAAGAGTACTTTCTAGTGGACAAAACTATCCTGGAGTTTGTAAGATACAAATAGGATTTTTAGTGCCATGATTGGTCAACTTTTAGTTACATAGTTTTCATGGCTAATATTGATTCTTTTGGTAACTACCAGGGAATGCATTACTATTTGGAACAAAGGCTATACATATATGACTATACACAGTTTTATAGCCAAAAAACGTTAGATTCTATTGACACTGGAGCATTCTGCACTTTGAACTAAGTCAGTTGTGTGGAACCATGATTGCCACAAATTTCTAAAGAGGAATCATTCTGATTGTTTTGCTCCATTAGTGACTACGGAGCATTTATTCAGAAGAAAGTTACAGAAAACCATGTAATAGCTTGTTTCCTTTGCACATAGACATTGCCAATAGCAGCATTCATTATCTGTGAATTCATTAACATAAAAATGTTAAATATGCTAATCATATTAGATAGCAATTCTGCTAGACTTATTATTAATGATGGAGTAATACATACTGTTGTCACATTAGTGTAAGGCAAGGCAATATGCAGTCACCTCTTAGAATAACAACATTGCCTTCCCTTTTCATAACTCTTCTCATTCATGGCTCCTAAGCAGTTTTGCAAATATTAATTAGGACCTACATTATCTCTGTGAGACTAGAAACTGCCATAGCCATCATATGAGGCTAGACATGAAACCATGTTATCGGAAGCACAAAAGCAGTGCTAGGATTAAAGCTTATGAAAACTTAACTTCAAACCCAAACCTCTAACCAATACAAAGAATACCTGTTTCATTATCCTTCATTCATACATTGGTCCCAAATTTTGATATTCTGCAGCAGATATCCATGTTTGTGTGAAAACTGTACACACAGATTGCAAAAGTTTTCAAATTGAAGTATACTTACATATCTACCATATTTTCAAAAACTAAAAAATTTTAGTAAGTCATCTTTACTAATATCAGTTAATATGATCTTTCAAAGCAATATTGAGAAGGCAATCAGGCTTCCAGCATGTTATTCACAACCCCCAAGATTACGCGGCACTTTAGTTACAGAGTCTGGAATCGAACTTCTGATCCTCTAACTTTCCATCGGATGTGCTCTACTGATCCATGCTGCAATGCCCTAAAACAGAGCGTGCTAAGAATTTAAATTTATTTTAGAAGGTCAACTTTGTGGGAAGATTGCTGTTCTCTTTCTCACCATTAAAAAAATGCGTAAAAAAATAAAAAGCTGTGTTCAGAAAAGTCATCTTATAACTTTTCCTCCATACTTGAAAGCAAAACTAAGAAAGTTTCAATGTGGTTATCTGATCACATTGAGGAAGCTTCCGATTTTCTCACAAATCATGTTCTCTTTCATTAAGCATCCTGTTAAACACCTAAAAGCATATACTTCTATTTCTTTCTCAATTTTTATTACTTCAAGTATCAAATGTTGACATTATTATCAACATTTGATCTAAGATCATTTTGATTATTTATAAATATTAGCATAATCATTCAGCTTTATTAGGTACAATACTACCTTGTCAGTCACGTTTTTAAAATCACTCTTAGCTTTAGGGTTTTTTGCCATTTATTCTAAGCCCTCTAAGCAGTTTTGCACAGACAGAATGAGCAACAGTCCAACCATAGAGAGACACCAAAGTGTCTTTTAACTGCATTTTTTTCATGTCAAAGGGTGAAACTGATCACCTCCCCTATATGTTAAAGGGAACAGAGCCCACACTTCAAAGAGAATGTAGAGTAAGTGCTGATCTCTACATTTTCAACATTAAATTACATCAGTATTGAGCTCCTAAACAGACCACCAAATACAGCAAAACTTCAGTATTTTCTGGCTTGTAATATTGATATTGATGTTTATTTTTTAGCCAAAGCCTACTTGAGAAAAAAATTATTAATGATATGTAGATTATGGGTTTCTGTATTATATCATCCTAGTGCTAATTTTTAAGAATAAATGAGATAAGAAAGGGAAAACTTGATTACTTTGAAGTGATTTTGTAATACAAAGTGAGATCTTTCACTATGCTTTTAAGAGCTATTGAATAATCCCTGAGTTACTGAATAAAAAATAAAATATATTCACTGCTTTTAAAATATGAATATATTTTAATGTAAATGTCATAATTATCTGAATATGAATATGCTCTTTTTAAAGAGGTCACATAGTTTACTCTAGGATGTTTGTTACATTGCTTACTTGGTTAATATTTTTGTGTCACTATTGAACTTCAAAAACTTTTGAATAGACAATGAAATTCCAAAACATACTAGAAAATAGAGGTATTATCTCTTTCATAATAATAGTAGAAAAGACAGGTAGTATCTCTTTCATACTCTTCCATTAGAATTTGATAAATTTATTGAAATTTCCTTAAAAATCATGAAGATAGAAAAGTTGTTATATTGTTTATGAAGTTATTTTGCTCTTTTATGTATTTTAAGGGAACTTGTTATTCCACCTGAAAAAAATTAAAACATTTAAGTATGCTAACTTCTGGATAGCAATTTTGGCACATGTAAAATGTAGAATCATTATTACTACATTTGTAGAATCATGAATACTACAAAGGTAAAATATTCTGAAGTAGATCTTGACTGAGATTCCATTTTAACACATCAGAGTATAGCAAGAATTATTTTGCATGTAAAATATTGGAACAAATGTTAATAGTTGTTCCCTTTTCCCTTGATAATAGAATATTCAGCATGATTGTTGTTCTGTATGCTTTTTCTTAGTAATAATTCATATTGTCTATTTGCATTTTGAAAATGTTAACCCAAGGCAATTATAATACTTTATTTTGATATACTTGGTTGATAATGACTTATTTATTCCTGCAATAACGATGCAAAGTGGGCATTTGTTTCTGGTCAATTCTGATTTACTAATGTCATCAGTTAGAAGTAGCTTGATCTATTTCCCATCTTACTAAAGTGTTCATCTATTTCCTGTTTCTCATCAAGATATCTAGATATACTTCAAAGAGAGGTTGTTTAAGATACATTTTGCATCAAGTGGTAGCTATATCTGGTGAGCCAAAAAAATAATACCCACTAATAATTAAAGTGTTTAATTTATAAAGAGGCTCTATCAATCTGTGTTTAATTTATTTAATCAATTTCTGCCAAAGCCCAACAAGGAAAAAGAATATTGGCAATATGTTTTCTAAATATGTCCAACTTTTTACCTCAATATCTTCATCCATAGACCAGAAGACTGACTTATCTCTCAAAATGATAATACAAAATAAACTAAGCAATTAATAGAAAGTCTTCTACCTGTTTCAGTTTTTCATCTCTACTTTTGGCCAGTCTTATGATGGAAAGAATAATTATCTTGCTTTCTCCTTCCTCAAGGAAATGTTAAAATCTTACTCACTTTAACAATAATATCAGTCATCTACTATTTAGAAGATTATTCATCTGATCACATAATGTGTATTTTTGTTTATTTCATATAACTTGATTTTATCATGACATTAAAATTGGAAATATTTTCCTATTTCATAAAGTATTAGAATCCTTATCCCAAGGCTATTGCTGAAACCCCACAGAGACCAAATGCATGATTTGTATCATCTGCATTAAATGTTCCTCTACTGTCTTGTCCTTTACATAGTGCAAGCTTCACTGACACAAAGTGGATTTTCAAGGCACATTCTCCACAAGCTGGTTGAGAGGAACTAGTCACTCTACATACATACAAACACTGAAATATTAGGGATCTAACCAGTGAAGCAAAGCTTATTATCTATTCCTTTCTAGCATGTATTTGTAAATTATTTCTATTTAAATAAATAATGCTTCTTGATCAGACATCAGAATTTCCCCCCTCTTCCCTGTCTATCTATTCAGAGTTTTTTGTTGTTGGTGTGAGCTCTTGAAGCTAAGACATCTCAGGTAGTTTCCTTCTAAGAAAGATTTAATAGCATTTGTTCTTACTGTGAGCTTTTCCTCAACTTCTGATAAATTAAATGTCAGAAGTATAATATCTCAGCCTTGATACTATTAATATTTTAGGCGAGATACTTCATGGGCTTTGGGTTATCTAGGGGGCAGGTGGAGTGTTCTGTTTTGTGTAAGATATTCGGCATCATCCATGGTCTCAACCAACCGGATGCCAGTATTGTCACCTCCTTACTATAACAACCAAAATTTCTCCTGTCATTTCCAGATGTTCTAGGAGTCAGACAAAGGGGGTGGAATGCAAACTATACCTGGTTAAAGACCACTTTGATAAAGCTTTTAACTGATTTTTCATTCAGTCCTATTATTTCTTCTTCTCTTTGTTCTTCTCTTTCTGTTTGATTTTAGCCTAAAACAGGAAAAATCCCAAAATCTTAGATTAAAAGATTTTTTAGTTAGGTTAGGGAAACTCTTTCTTCTCTATACCAGCCATTCTTGGTCTTCTTTGCAAATAATAATATTTTTTAATCAGAACTAATTTTCAAATGATGATAATTATTAAATGCTTATAGATGTGCAGACATCTTAGCTAAGAAATTGTAATTCTTTAAATACATCCTAAGAAAATAAATAGATGCAGAAATGTATAAGAAATCATTATAGATTTCCACAGGAAAAAGTTGGAAACAGAACAATTCTCCCAATAATAGGGAAGGGGCTAGAAAAACTATTTTCTAGAGACATTAGGAAATGCTCTGCAGAGTTGTTTGTTTAAAAATATATATTATTAAAGAGTAACACTTATGGGCACTGAATATAATCAGAATATTTTTGATACAACACAAAAAATAATATGTACTTTATAGTATGTTTTGATAAATATAAAATATACTTTGATTAAAAATGATGTCTTGGGGATATATGTTTTATTTTTGTTATTTTTCTTTTGAATTTTCTCTTTTATATATTAGGCATATGTTACTTTTATAAGAAGAAAAGAGTGTTGCTTATTCATTTTCAGCTATTAAATTAACAATTAAAAATTATTCGTGGATATATGACTATGGTTTTCTCCTAACTCTCAAAACTGCACTAAAATGGATAAATTTTACAGTATGTCAGTTATTTATAGGCAATTATAAATCCTGTGTGCACTATACCAATCCAGGTATTATTTCTGCACCGAAGGCTTCTTAAATTAGCAAGAAAAAATTATATTTATATGATGCTGTTTTCTGCCAAACTTGGTATTTAAAATTTTACTGCCAGGAAAAAAGCTATCTAATCTTTAATATAAAACCTTTAGATTGAATTTTAAGAGAATTCACAGCTCTTAAAATACAATATTTTACTTTTAACTGAATTTCCAAAATATTTACTTTGGCTCTATGAATGAGTGGGAAAATAAAGTTCATTGTTGAAGTTGGCTGATTGTCTATTGAAGCATCTAATGATACTGATATAAAACTGGCATCATTTAACTATGTCTGAAGTTATTCTGTTAACAGAACCAAAGTTTTATTTCGTTCTCAAATATGCACAAGAAAACTTAGATTTAAAAATAAGCAAAACTAATTTAGAAGACCCATTCAATCTAAGTAAAAGTCATGCTTCAAAGATTGATGTGTAAATATGCTTTCTGCTGCCACTTGAGTTAAATCCTCACATTAGGTATCATATTCTAAAAAGAACCACTAACTCTGGAAACAGATGCTGATGCTCTCCAACAGGTATTGGTCTTCTAGTTTTCATGTGGTCAGTGATATCACCATAGGCCCATACCCAAGGTAGTGAATTTCCACAAACATTTTGGAAAGTTACACAGGCATTATTAATGGAAATGGAGTATTTAATTTTATTCTTAAATCTATACTTTTATTTAAGTCAGGTTTTTAAAAATATGAGGGTTTTTTGCAAAATTTAAATTCAGTGCAGAACAATAAAATAAAAGGCTGAAAATCATAAAATGAATGATAAACTCATCCTCAGGAGGATGTTAGCAGAAGTGGGATTAGGCTGAGATGAATTAGCATTCTCCTAGGCATAAAATTTAGGAGAATCCCAAAAATGGCAATGATGAAAATAAATAATATTTAAATGCAACAACTTTTTTTTGCACCAGTTATTGAAGCCAAGGGTGCTTAACCACTAAGCCACATCCCCAGCCCTTTTCATGTTTTATTTTGAGACAGAGTCCTAAGTTTCTTAGGGCTTTGTTAAATTGCTGAGGCTGGTTTTGAACTTGCAATTTGTCCTTCCTCAGCGTCCTGAACCACTAGGAGTATAGGTATGCACCAACACACCTGGTTAAAAGCAATAACTTTTAAAAATCAAAATTAATACAAAAATTCATGATGAACAAACTACAAATTTTAAGATGGAGATTAGCTATTGTTTGTTTTGGAACCCTTTATAATTATTTCTAATTAACCCATGATATCCCCACCTGTCCCATGTGGCATTTTTAAGGGTTGATGGTTGCAAGCAAACAGATTGGGCAATATGGAGATTTGCATATAGCCTTCTTTTTTTAATTATAGAGCTTATATATAAAGAGTACTCAAGATCATAATTTTCAGAAATTCTAAAATATTTTTTATATTTTCATACTTGTAGGGTTCTACTGCAATCAACTTGATTGTTTTTACTAAAAATAAGTTATTTTTAAGTAGTATGCATATATACACAATTCTGGAATATGAAATGAATATGAAAATATTTATGCTATAGACAAAAACAACAGCTCCTCATCCCATGGTTCCTAAGGAATGTGAAAAAGAACAATTACAGATGTGAAACTGTTCCATTTAGTAAGGAAATGAAGTGCTATTTTCAATGAACATTTCTTATAGTAAAATTGTATTTGTGAAGTAATACCCTCAAAACTGCCACTTAATTATATCTGAAATCTAATCAGGTCAGTTATTTAAGGAAAGAGACTATAGGATTCTATTAAACACAAAGCCAAGAAACAATTGAATTCTGGAGTTTATTTATTCTCCTATCTGAAAGGAAGTTATTTAGAAATATTACTTCAATTAGAGTTCCTTGTATTAGCTTTTCTCATCCTTTCAATTTTAAAATAAATATTTTTATATCTGAATAATTTAAAGAATTTTTCCCTAAGGCTGAATAACTGCTACTTCCCAGGGCCTATTTTTCTTGGGTTAAAATTTTTGTTAGGTCCATTATGAGTAAAATATCAATAAGGAGATAAGAGCTAGCATAAAGTCATCACGGTCCAGGGACTGCACAGATTAGATGCAAATTGACTCAGGGAAAGGAGACAAGCAGGCCTCCCAATCTTCTCATGTTATCTCTCCTCCACCACCCCTCCAAGAAACACCTTCCAAATAACCTCAAATAATCACTAAGTTGTAGGCAAGGGTTGTCTTTAAGGAAGTCAATGAAACTCCTCCTTCCATTGTTGTGATTCTTGAGCCGCACATGATTAGACCATGTAGAAAGAATACTTCAAACTTGTTAAAAAACAGTACCCTTCAAATCTCGTCCCATCAGTTCTGTGGCAGTTCAATCAATATTAGATAGCATCAAAAATCTATTTCCTGTCCCTGACAAGAAAAGGAGGTCCATAACATTATCAGTCCTGAATGGCAAATGCAAACTGTGTACTATCTCAAGTTGCCAACTATGTTTTTTTTTTTTTTCCACACACACACATTATTGGACCTATGGTCAAAGCCAGATTCTTATAATTAAATAAACTTTAATTTTTAATTATGATTGAAAGATAGTGAAAAGGCAAGCCACAAAATCACCTCACTGAAACACTCAGATTGCTTTTTTGCTAGATATTTTATTCATGTTAACCAAATGCAGCTACAGCCTTTTAGATTACTTTCCTATAAATGACCATCAAAAACAAAACAGGGGAAAAAATGAAAAAAAAAAAGAGGGTACTAGTAAAATTCTGAGAATGAGAATAAAGCATGCACAAAATTGTCAAATGTAGTTTGTCAGGGGAAAAAAATGAAATTTCTATAGCTTTCCATTTCCTTTGAAGAAAAATAATTAAAATATAAGAAATCTGTCACTTTTTTTACTGATATATCTGAAGCATAAATACCAAAAACTCATGTGCTAATTCATGATCTGCTGGTAATCCATGTTCAACTTTTATAACATTTACTCTTTTGCTGAAATAAAAAGTATTGTGGATGATTTTGGAAGAAGAAAAAAAAATAACAAAGGCTAGCTAACACTTAGAACTTAATAGGTGACAGGCAATGTAGTAAGTGGGATCTGACATGCCCCCCAAAGACATATGCTAAAGGCTGGTGCTATTGGGAGGTGGTTGAAACTTTAGGGGCCTAGTTGGAGGAAGTAAGTCGCTGTTGAAAAGTGTATCTCCAGCCCCTTTCTCCCCTACTTCCTGACTGCCATGAGGTATGTGGCTTTCTTCTGCCACACCTTTCCACCATGATGTTCTGCCTCATACAGGCCCAGAAACAACAAAGGAGCCAAGCAACCATGAACTAAACCCTCTGAAATCATAAGTGAAAATGAATCTTTCCTCCTTTAAGTTGATTTGCTCAGATATTTTGTCACAGCAACAGAAAACCCACTAACACAGTATGTTAACTTATTTAATATTTAAAATAAGCCTCCATGGTTGGCACTATTATAATCAACATTTTTAGGATGCAGAAACTGACATAGGGATTCAAATCCACATAACCTGGTTTCAGGATCCACGTGGTAAGGAAAAAAAAAATTAACCACAATCCTTCTCCTCAGAGAACAGATTTTATTAGTCTCACATATTTATTCTTCCCAGTGAATTTTCAAGTCTATTTACAGTGTTTCAAAAAATATCAAAATAGAATGTCAATTTTATTGAGAAAATTATGCAAAAAAAAATTTTGTTCACTTCATGAAATAATATACACTTATAATCTACTTTTGTAAAAAAAAAAGTACTAGAATTGAAATTTGCATTCTAAATTTAAATATATAAAAATATATGTAGATTTGTGTATTGCTTCAGGGTTCCCAAATCCTACTAAAAACAGGGGGGGAAAAAAAGAACCATCAATTAAAAGTAACTACATCTTTGTTTAAAAACTCTCTTCTATAAACATTTACTCATTTCTAAGTTCACACTCCATAAGTCTTTTTCTCACGTTCCTCACATCCTTGTTTTTCTTTCCAGTTTCCTTTTCTTCCCAAATTGGAGATTTTTCAGGAAGAAGTTTTTACAGCCTCCTTCTCAAGGAACTGAAAGAAGTACCCAAGGCCACATTTTGTGCCCTTCCTCAGCACAATCTCCATCTCTGAGTCTGTGTCTCTGCCTAAATGTTTAGAATAACATTGTTCTGGTCTCTGATGCACTGTCATGTTCCCCGAAGAGTTCAGCCATCTCCAGTGACAATGCCCTCCCTCAGTAGTAATGGCACCCACTGAAATTTTGAGTCCAGTTCTTTCCTGTTTTGGAGGGCCACTTTTCAACCACTTCTACAGAGATTTCTTTGAATCAACATTTTTCACCCCAATTCCAACAATTAACTGTGAAAATTCATTGATTTTATGAATAAATGAATCATTTATTTTATGAATGTGGGAATTATGTTTCTGAAACATATTTTCCACTGTTTCCTACCCTTCATTGTTAGTAACAGTTATTGCTTTATACAGTCATTGTACTATTATTTCAACAGTTGTTTTGTAATAAGCATTTAATGAACAATCTTATATATCCCAATGAATCACATGCCTTATTCACAATCCACATGTACTACTCCAAAACAAATTTTCTTAATCAGTGTAGTCTTAAAAAAAAAAAAAAAAAAAGAGTGGGAATTTTTCTCTTTCAAAGAACTCTCTCTACTGTTGAACATTTATATTCTTGTTCCTATCTTCTAATGTGTTAATTTCTCATTTTGTCTTTATTATTTATCTTATGCTGCTTACAAGATGATAATTCTATTTGATACTAATGGTATAACTAAACGCCCACTTTCTCCTTTTTTTTTTTTTTACTTGTTTGATTAGTCTTTCCTTTAACTTTTAAACATTCGATATCCTTTGGTTTAGATATGATCAGCATATATAAACACTAATTGTGGAGTCTGACTGATCAAATCTGAAACTTTTAAAACATTTATGATGGAATTTTAGTCCATTCACATTTATTATCAATGCTGCATTCACATTTATTACCGGTGCCAGAACTATATTGCCATCTTGTCTTTTGCTTTATGTTTAAATGTTTACTTGAGTTTTCTGTTCCTTTTAATTGAGTTACTTTTCATTTAGCTATTTGAAAATTGTGTGCATTTATTTGAAATAATAATCACTTTCTACTTTTAAAGATTTTACTTGAATCAATTTATTTTGCTAATTATCAGTGTTAATATAATTTCACATTAATTTGTATCTCTATTATAGAAGAAAATTAGCTTTCTTATATTTCAAATTATTTCCTGATTTTCCATCAAAATTAACATTGTAAAGGGTATTAAATGTTATTTAATGTTCTAATAATTAAAATAGGAAAATATAATAAATAAAAATTTTAGATGTTAATAAAACAGTGATAAATACAGAACAACAATTGAGCCAAAATTATGATGTTACAGAGTTGGAATATAGAAGGATACAAACTGAGAATGTTTGTCATGAGGCCAGTGGAATCATGGTAAAACAGAGCTAAATTCACATCCTCTTTATAAAAAATCAACACTAAATTTCTTTTCTTTTTTGGGGGGTACTGGGGATTGAACTCAGGGGTATTCCACCCTTGAGCCACATCCCCAGACCTATTTGGTATTTTATTTAGAAACAGGGTCTCACTGAGTTGCTTAGCAACTCACCGTTGCTGAGGCTGGCTTTGAACTTGCAATCCTCCTGCCTTAGCCTCCCCAGCCACTGGGATTACAGGTGTGTGCCACCATGCCTGCTCAACACTAAATTTCTAAAACTGAAAAAAAATAACAGAAGTTGAAGTAACAATATAAGAGCACTATTCAGATGTGGATGCCAATACCAAAGGGAAAAAATAGCTTAAAAACAAAAAAGAATGAGCCATGGGGAAATTGAAAGAACTTCTATATTTTATGACAGAAACTTATAGAACCACTTCACCCCCTAAATAATGTGCATAAATGACATTATTTTAAAAAATAAAAATTAAATTAAAAATGAATAAATTGCATTGGCTTTTATAGCACAAAGATATCAAATGGTACTACCTTTACTATATGATCTTTCAGAGAGCTTACTTCATTATTAGCTATTTGAAATAACTGTTTTCAAAAATTTCTTTCTGCTTTTCTATAACAAATTACTTAAAAAGTATTCTTTATCTCCATCTGGAGTAATAAGTTCACCTTTTTAAAAAATGTTGACCAAGCATCATAAGAATCACATTGCTATTAATTTGTTTCATTTTGTGCTTATTGAGAACTCGTGAGCATAAGTCTCTCCAAGCCTGCAATAAAACTAGAGGTGGGTTTTCTTGATTTTCCTCACTTTATACCTTGTTATAGAATTCTCTCAATAAATATTAAGCCATAAATTTGCAAGAATAAACACATCATTATTTCAACAATTACAGTCTTTAGGAGAGGCAAGAACATAGTCTTTGGGAATTCCCAGCATTGGAAACTGATTTTCATACCATTTTCTCTCTAGTGAAGCCACCAGATTTGGAGACAACATTCTTCTGGTTTGGTTCAGTTTCTGTGCTTTGTATGGTATCAGATATACTTGTCATTGACTATTGCCTTTTCTGATACTGTTACCTACCTTGTTAGAAACAAACCTCCATCTGCTGCTGACTTTCATTTGTGGTATCCAGTGTGAAAAATTCAGAGCTCACTGATAGCACTTTGATGTTGTATATCCACTTTTTTAAAAGAAAGCAGTTTCTAAAACTCAACTCCAGATTCATTTTTGTTTCATGCCTGCCTTCTGTATCTTTTTCTAAGTAGATATAGTAAAGAACAGCTGCTAATTAATCTCCATAAATGTCTGTGTTAGCTCAGGTTGTTATAACAAAAATACCAGTGACTGAGTAGTTTAAACAAGAAGCATTTAATTCTTACTATTTTGGAAGAAATTTAAGATCAATGTCTGGTGAGAACCTACTCCATACTCTTTTCCTTTGATTAAAAAATATTTGAGTCTCCACTAACAAAATTATTTCTTTAATTGTATACTGTGGTCCAATAATTGCTATTAATATATTATAGAGTAAAAATTAATATATGAAACTGAGAGTAATCCCCCATTCCTCTCCTGGCTTTTACATTTGGGTTCAGCCACTGGGTTCACTGTTTCATACAAAGTCTGAATAAGGAGATGAAATGAAATAATTTATACATGTGCTATCTTGCCATAGGCCCAAAAGCAGTGGGCCAATCAAACATGGACTGAAAACCCCAAAACTATAAGCCAAAATAAGCCTTTCCTCTTTTTTAATTTGATTATTGTAAGAATTGTATTATAGTAACAGAATACTAACACAATACTTTAGCAACCAAGCCATATTTCTTTAAATGTAATTTAAAAAGAGGACAATGAAATGTGAGTGAGTCAGGGTACACAATGATAACTGATATTAATGGTTTCCTATATGCAAGCACCTTTATGGATATTTTACATACATTCTTTTCCTCACCAAAAGAAGAATCTGAGGCTTTCAGTTTGAGCAGTTTACCCAAGATCAAAAGCAAGTGCACAGTGGTAGAGCTGAAATTAAAAGCAAGGTCTTCTGAATTTGAAACCCAATCTTCTAGTAGCTACAAAGCATTATACTGCTTCTCATTTCAAATTGCAGTCAAGGGAGTAGATGCTTGTGTGTTTGTCTCCTAATCAAAATGTTCTCCTCTCTTTAAATTAAAAAATATATATAAGTTTTAGTTTGTATGAAAAAATCATTTAAAATTACATACTGATATAGTACCAGTACAAGCTTGGGGAAACAATGTCACTGTCACCTGGGATCTCTACTATTGACAGAAGAGGTACCCAATTAAAGTCTATTGTTCCGAGTCCCATTTACTCCCTAAATCTGAGAAACTCCTTCCTCTTCTCTTAACTCTTAAGTAGTCACCCTAGGTTTCTCAGACCCTTTCTAATTAACATCATTTTCCTCTCTGTAACACTTTTAAACATTTTTTAGGAAAATTCTTGAAACCAAAAGGTGAATTCTGTTGATTCATTATGAAATGATAAAAGGCTTAAATCAGATTGGCCTTGGCAAACTGGGATATATAGTCATTCTAGTCATTCATTCACTGGGAGAAATATTTGGACTCTATCTTTGCTTAGGGACCATAAGTTCTGGAGGAAAAGGACCTAATTTACTTCTGCCTTTCATTTTATGCCCAATACTAGGAACAGTGTCTGGTACTTGCACTCAGTTTATACTCAATAAATACTTGATGAGTGAACAAATCAACACTGGTCATGAAAGTTTGAGGTTTTTGTTGTTGTTGTTGTTGTTGTTAAATATGGTTGAAAGAGCATGACTGATATTCTTAAAATATATTATAAAAGTTTTTAAGATTCTTAAGTATCTATCCTTGAAAATGGCTAGAATTATGGGATGATTTAAATAGCTGAAAAGAACCCATGCTAAGGCATAAGGAAAACATGAAAAATCAGAACAGCACCCTGTGAACATGGGGCAGTTTTAGCACAATGAAGCAGGTTTTTTTTTTCTTTGCATAGTAAATCCTTGTTATGACAAGTCAGTCTTTTATCTCATCCAATTTGATTTTGTTCCTAGATCCACAGGCTGAGTCACCTCTAATATCTAGTCCAATTTATTAAAGCAGTAAACACTGAGAATCCTGTAGTTCCAAATTCTATAAAACATCAAAACACATTTTTCACTTTTAGAAGAAAAAAATTATTGAATGCTTTTCAGAAGACCATGGAAATTACCTTTATGATTTTGCTAAAAGACCTAAAATTATTGCATGATTCTATCATACTGTGACATATTTAAGACCCTTATCTGTAAAAGCCAGTTTTTCTGTAGAACCCCTATTGTATTACTTTGTCCTCTTTAGAAAGACTTATTCTTGTTTTGCTTAATATGAATAGATGATATTCAAGTTTCATTTAAAGAAAGAATAATTCTAAAGGCCCTTACAATTTACCAACTATTACTCAGAAGTAGAAATAGGTTGCATTGGTGTCTTATTAACTAACTTGCAAATTTGGGCCTTCTTTACTTGTCTGAGCTGTTTGAAAGCATAATTCGTATCACATAAATGGACATAAAGATTGTCTCGACTATGGGCTTGTAATTGGGCCATTAAGAAGAACTAAGTGCCAGAGTATACTTTTCCTGAGAAAACATGATAAGGATGGCACAGAAAATCTGGCATCCTTACAGTTCCATTATCAGCTCCAGAAAAATCTTGGCTGAATTGAAGCAGAAAAACAATTTACCACATCACCAGTCGAAGCAGAATGTTCCAGCTCATCCAAAGACTACTTACTGTACATTTGACTCACTCCTCCAAGAGGCTTAGAAATTGCTCATGGTCAGATAACTAGCTATCCAAAGATAGACTGACAAGCACAATGTAGGCAAGGGAGATGCTTGTACTGATTCTACTCCAGCCCACCATGGTTGGGCTACTCAACTGCTAAGGGATTAAAAAGATAAGGAATAAGCTATATGGAGCAGAAACTTAGTTAATACTCTGAAGAGTTAGACCCAAGGCATGAAAAATCCTAATTAAATAAAGGTTGCTCTCTCTACATGTCTCATTCTCTCAAAATCTCTTTTTTCCTAAAAGGTAAATAAAATATATTTTCTTCTCAAATTTAACATGTTAAAATATCAATGGCAATCTTTTAGTCAGCTTTTTCTTTTTCTTTTCTTTTCTTTTTTTTTAACCACTGTGTCCAAAAGATCTGAAAAGAAAAAGGTAGAAGGTAAAAAGTTTTTTCCGTTTTCGGTTTCAGAGGTCTCAGCCCAAGGATGGCCAACTCCATTGCTCTGGGCCCAAGGAGAGGCAGAATATCAAGGAGGAAGGGAGTTGCTAAGAAAGCTGCACAGGACTTGACAACAAGGAAGCAGATAGATCACTTCACTCACCAGGGACAAAATATATACCTCAAAGGCACAGCCCCAGTGACCAACCTCCTCCAACCACACCCTACCTGCCTACAGTAACAGCCCAGTTAATGCATTCCAGTGGATTAGTGCACTGATTATGTTGAGGCTCTCATAAGCTAATCATTCACCTCTAAACTTTCTTGTATTATCTTATACTTGAGCTTTTGGGAGACACCTCATATCTATTCTTTTACAAATGTCTATTCAGAATTTTATGTTTCAGAACATTCCACATCTATGTTGGATCACTTACATAATTCTAACAGAACTGAATGTTAGAGGTTAAACATTGAAACAAAAGGAAGTAGAATCAAAACACTTGGTCTTTACTTGAAAGGCTCTCTGAAGAGGTTGATCAATGGAAAGATATTCAAGTATGGAAATCAATCCAACTGTCAGGAGAGTTTCACCCTTGTCCTTTAGAAAAGGTTAATAAGAATTTATTATTAATGGGCTTGAACTTATGGTTCCACATGAAATGTGAGTAATAGTAGTAAGCTAGGTACATCATTTGAGAAGTAAAGTAATGGCATGAGGTTATTTCTGGGTCAGTAAATGACTATTACTTCATCCTAGTAAATGACTATTACTTCACCCAGCACAGAAGTAGAGAACACTTTCCTCATCAGATATGTGAAAAACCACAATTTCTCAAAGATAGCTCACTCACCTTCCCTCCTTTAGCAGTAAGCATGTATATTCCTGGAGCAAAACTCCAGCACTTAATATGCCCCCATAGTGGCGTAATTGGTTAGTGCACAGTACTTATAAAATGCTCCCATGGTGTGACCACTTTAGTGCACCATGGCCAGATGCTGGGTCCAATTTTAGACTCCAATCTTATTCCAAATAACTAAGTTTTTCTCATAAATTATGCTTTTCTGAATGTTCTTTGTTAACATTAATATGAATTTATAGAATGAAAAGAGTATTCTGTGGATATCTAATCTTCTTTTACTTCATTCCTGTCCAAATCATATACCTTTAAAACCACATTATTCCTACTCTCATCATATAAGATTCTTTACTATTTAAATTATATACCTGTTATATGGCTATTCATCACTTTTTGTAAAGTAATATGTGGTGATTTGGGGCCAAGGATTTGCTGATGAATATGAATTTTATCTCTTCTTACTTCCCCGATTACACTTTTGTAGAGTCATTCATCACCATTGAAACAGACGCTGTGACATTCCAGGAGAGAAACAGTCTCTAGAAGTCACAAATCAAATAATAAGCTCTTATAAACTTGTAAGCACTATCTATTTAGAGAATTAACATTCTGTAATATTAAGTTATATCCTTCCCAGCTGAGCTTCTTTACTACAAGGAGGAAGTCAGATGTAGAAAATAGCTTAAGTTAAAAATAAAGCTTTCTTTTTAGGACAGAAAGCATGAATGATTAATCGATTTTAATTTGTTTCTTCAGAAAGTGAGTAAACAATAAAAGTATTGATGTAAAGAATACTACCTCTAAATAGCAGTACAGATCCTTTGCATTTAACAAAGTTTCTGAAAATAGATACATAAATTTTAAAATATTATTTTTTCATCATGTATAGAATTATAAGGTAAGGTCTCCAATTTGATTACTCAAAAGTCAAAGGAGTATAAGTAAAGCTAGCTTCCCTTGACTATGTCAGGTCAGTGGGTCTTCCTGAAGTGTTGATTTTCAGGGTATTTAATACACTGTGACCACTGCTGCCATCTCTAAAGAAGGCCTCCAGACTCACGTGCTCTGATGTTGTCCTACTCTAGGTTGCCTAAAAGTACATTAATTTTCCCCAGCTTTATTAAGATATAATTGACAAGTAAAAATTATATAACTGTATGGTGTACAACATGATGTTTTAATATGTATATAGTAAAACTATTAAACATTAATTAACATATTCATCATCTTATGAACTTTTATTATTTCTTACAGTGAGAGCATTGAAAATCTATTCTCTTGGATAACTCCAAGTGCTTTATTATTAACTGTGTTCACCATGCTATACAATAGATCTAAAGGTTTTATTCATCCTGTCCATGTTAGTCATCTTTTCTTGCTATGACCAAAAGACCCAACAAGAGCAACTTGGAGGAGTGAAAGTTTATTTGTGGCTCACAATTTCAGAGGTCTAGGTTCATGACCAGCCAGCTTCATTGCTCTGGGCTCAAGGAGAGGTAGAGCATCATGTCAAAAGGGTATGGCAGAGGAAAGCTGCTCACCTCTTGGCAGCCAGCAAGTAGGGAGCAGGGGAGGAACCAGAGACAAAATATATAATCCCCAAGCCATGCCCACAGTTAACTCACTTACTCCAGTCCTGCCCCACCTACCTATAATTACCATAATCCACCAGATGGATTAATCCATTTGATTAGGTTACAGCTCCCATAATCTATCTAACCATTGAACCTCCTGAATTAACACAGGAACAGTTCGGGGGCACCTCATATCTAAACTGTCTAACCTGATTTAGTCAGCTTTTTTATTGCTGTTACTAAAATATCTGAACAGAACAATTGTAAAGGAGAAAAGGTTTATTTAGGGACTCACAGTTTCTGAGGTCTCAGTCAATAGAAGGCCAGCTCCAATCCTCATGACCTAAGAGTGTGGCAGAGGGAACCAGCTCAGGTTGTGATCAGGAAACAAAGAGAGAGAGAGACTCCACTCTCCAGATACAAAATATATACCCAATAGCTATGCCCCCAGTGAACCACTTCCTCCACCTGCCTCTAGTTACCACTCAGTTAACCGCATCAAGGGTTAATTCACTAATTAGGTAAAGGCAGTGATCCAATCATTTTTCTCCTCCAAACCTTCTTGCATTGTCTCACACATGAACTTTGGGGAACACCTCACATCCAAACAATAACAGTACCCTTTGACCAACATCTCGCCTTCCCCTGACCTTGGTAACCATTATTCTACTCTTCTTCTATGAGTCTGAATTTTTTTTAATTCCACATATGTGTGTTATCACACAATATTTGTCTCTCTCTTTGGGGCTTATTTCGTATAACATAAAGTTCCTGAGGTTTACCCATGTTGTTGAAAGTGACAGAATTTTCTTCTTTTTTAAAAATGAGTAATATTCCGCTGTGTCTATGTTCATACACATACATAGAGAAATACTTTCTTTACCCATCTATCAATTGATGGACCCTTAGGCTATTATGAATAATGCTGCAAGAAACATAAGTGTGCAGATAGCTCTTTAACATATTGAATTCATTTCTTTTGGATACATATCCCAAGCTCATCTTGATGGATCATAAGGTTAGCTTTACTAATTTGCATTCCCACCAAAATGTATAAGGATTCACCACCTAAAAGACCAATTCTAAAGATACATCTATATAATTAAAATGATCACCCAATTTTTTCAAGCGAAATAACAAAGCTTGCATATCATCCAGCCTTACTTTCTTATTTATTTCAGTCACAAAAAGCATTCCCTCAATCATAAATGTATATGTACACTTTCTAAACTGACCCTATTTCTCTCCTTCCCTGTGTTTCAAATTCTGCCACTGGGCTCCATTGTATTCTTATGCTCTTCTCTGAACTCCCCTTCACCCTCATAAAGGAAACCTGGCTCTCCATTAAAAATATATTACCTCTCAGCCACCTCTCCTTCTATATTTCCACACTAGGCAATTCAGAAGTGTCTTGCTACAAGTGTCTACCTAGTTCTTATTTTTCCCAATAATTGGAATTTTATGTTTTATGAAAAGCTTACACTTCCTTAAAGACTTTTCCATCAATCCTCCATTCTCAAAACACATCCCCCCACCACACACACACACACACACACACACACACACACACACACAACATGATTCCTTGTAGTGCTCTTGTAATGACCCCTGGTCATTGACACTCAATTTGAAAATTTTAGCACTTACATTACTATCTTATTGTACTCATTATCATCTATATAAGACTAGCATCCAACTCCTCACCTCTAGCACTTAAATATTCTCTCACTTCAGCCAATAGTTTTCATCAATAAATGAAAATAAATAAATTTATTTTCATCAATAAATATGCTATCAGCAAAATTTTAATTCCTAGCATCCTACTTTCTGACCAAAGGCTTCTACTTATACAGTTTACATACTTTAGTACACTCACCTTCATCTTTATCTCCAATAATACCTCAGTTGACAAGCCTTACTCGTATTAATTTTCTATTGATGATAACAGATTACAAATTCACTGGCTTAAAATGGCATATATTTGTTATCTCACAGTTCCTGAAAGTCAGAAATTCAGACACAAGGTACTCAGCTTATTCTCCATCTATAAGACCCTCTCTCAAAAGACCCGAATGCAGATGCTTTCCTTTCTGAGGGCTCTGGGATGTTTCTACTTCCAAGTTTATTCAGGTTGCTGGCAGAATTTGTTTCCCTGAAATACTAAGGTAGGTTCTCATTCCTTTGTTGGCTGCAGTCAAGATTTTTTTCTCAGCTTCTAGAAGCCACCCACATCAATTGACTTTTACGCTACCTTCTCCATCTTTGAAGCCAGCAAAAGCAGGACAAAATCTTCCTCATGCTTTAAAACACTTGGACCTCCTTCCACCTGCCATATTTCTCCTCTGCTTCCAGCTAGATGAGCTTTTCGATTTTAAGGTTTCATGTGTTTAGATTGGGCCCACCCAGATATCCCAGGAAATTTTCCCCATCTCAAGGTCTACAACCTTAACTACACCTGTCAAGTGGCTTTGGTTACACAGCATAATTTACCCACCATTTCAGGAGTGTGGCAGAAATGTCTTTAGGAGCTATTATATGCCTTGCATTCCACTTTCTTTTTTCTTTTTTTTTTTTTCTTTTGGTACAGGGGATTAAACCCGGAGGCACTTAACCACTGAGCATGGAGCTACATTCCCAGCCCATTTTTTATTTTTGGTATTTGTGTGTGTGTGTGTGTATGTGTGTGTGTGAGAGAGAGAGGGTCTCACTAAATTGCTTAGGGACTCACTAAGTTGTTGAGGCTGTCTTTGAATTTGTTATCTTCCTGCCTCAACCTCCCAAGTTGCTGAGATTATAGGCATGTGCCACTGGTGCCCAGCTTTCCACTCCATTTCTGACTCCCATAATTTTTCTCATATCCTCTCTTTTGCCTTCTTACCCAGTTTAGATTTTATAAATCTCTATAGTTCTCCCTTTGTAAAATTCCTTCACCATTTTATCCCTTTCATTCTATCTTTTTTTTTTTTTTTTTTTTTTTTTTTTTTTTTTTTTTTTTTTTTTTTTTT
>NW_026000142.1:6507180-6514043 GCF_001458135.2 Marmota marmota marmota
CACGAACCCATAACCATAACTCTAACCCTACAACACTAAAACTAAACCTCAACATAACCCTAAAACCTAACCCTAAAAAAACCCTAAACATAACTCTAACCCTAACCCTAACAACCAATCAAAAACCTAAACCTAACTCCAGCCCTAAACCTAATACTAACCGTAAGTCTATCCCTAACCCTAACACTATCCCTAACGCTAAGACTAACACTAACACTAACCCTTACAATAACCTTAAAGCTAACCCTACACAAAACCTAACAGTTAACCCTAATCCTAATTCCTAACACTTTCATTCTATCTTTTTTTTTTTTTTTTTTGCTTAGAAAAATCCTAATTCTGGCCAAGATCAACTTCATTCCAATTTCATACATGTATGTAACAACCACACTGGAGAAAAACACAGCTTCAGTCTCTTTTCAGTCCAAGTCTCCCAGCCACTTTCCATGTATTCATTGTAAATTTAGTTTTCACTCTTTAATACACAATGTTATACATTTCCCACTCTTCTTCAACCTCCAAGTTCTAACACTCTTCTCAATCTACAACATTCTGCTCCACAATTCCTTCTCAGCAATTAACTTTCTCTTTAATTTCCTGGAAAAAAAAAATGGGGCTGTTCAAAAGGATCTATCTTCACATCCCCACCACCATATTAAATCTAAAAACTATATAGTTAGCTTCCACTACAATTAATGAATTTTTGCTTTTCCTTCCCTTTCTTTTTTTTTCCCATGACCCCTCAACTACTGTGTCGAATCAAAGACCTAGCTTCTTTTTCAAAGGAATACTTACTTCCACAATTACCAATCTTTTCTCCACTTAGTCCAATTTCTCCACATAGTTCAATTATTCCCTCCCCTTAATTACCTCTGAACTTTTTGTTCCCATTGTAGAAAAGCTTCTTAAAGAGTTTCCTATGCCTAGTACTTCTTCTCCCTCACTTCTCCTTAATGCACTGTGATCATGCTGTTGTCTCTTTTTTTTCATTGAAATCATTTTTTTCTCCATCACCAGTGACCTCTGCCTTGTTAAATCCAATGCTCAATTCTATGCTTTCAACACACCAAACCTCTTGGCAGCAGCTGACACCAAGGACCACTTTCTATTTCTTGAAAATAGATAACATTAGATTTGAGTTCATTTAACTCTTGGACACCACTTCCCACAGTATTCCTTATGTACCACATTTACTAGTCTTTATTTTTATTTTATTTATTTATTTTTTTTTTTAGTTTTCGGCAGACACAACATCTTTATTTATATGTGGTGCTGAGGATCAAACCCAGACCGCATGCATGCCAGGCAAGCATGCTACCGCTTGAACCACATCCCCAGCCCTACTAGTCATCTTTAATCTTTTGGTGTGGATCCTTCTCTTCTCAACCTCTATTAGCATGCACACATCTCAGAAGTCCTGAGCCATCTTCTTTACTATCTATAAACTAGCTCTCTAGTTAATCTCATGGTTTTAAGTAACATCTATATGTGATTAATCCCAAATCTCCAGTCCTGTTATTTTCTCTCTAATTAAATATCCAATCTCCTCTCCCCCTCTCCACGTAGATCTAAGTGGCATTTCAAACTTAATGAAATTTAAGAACTCAACTCTATTCCCTGAGACAGAGGCTACTAGTAGTTCCCAAATACCAATTATCTCTTTTCCCTCAGTAAAGGCTCCCAAATTTTCAACAGGATATCTAACTAATTATATCTAACTAATAATAAAAACTACACTTTTTAACCTTCCTTGCAACTAAATGTGGCCATATTACTAAGGTTGGGCTAATATGATGTAAGAGGAAATATCACATAAAACATATGGAAAGTGCTGTATGAATTTCCAGAGTATGTCCAGGGGGAAAGAGGAAACTCCCTTGCCTCTGGCCATGGCAATGGGCAAAAGTAGCACATCCTCCCCAAATAAGAACATTATGACTGAATTATACTGCCACCTGCAGGGGGGTTTCTATGGAAATTAGGCTCTGAACACAGATTCTTGAGGAACACACTTTCCTTGATATGGTGACAGAGTTGACTAATTTTTCATACATATTATACCTACATGTATCTATAAATCAAACATTCCACAGTAAACTCTTCCACATATCCAGGGCACTCTTGTATACTGATTATCTTCTTTTATGAACCACATGAGGATATTAATGATTATGTTGTTTTTTCCCCAGTAGAAATTTCAGCTTCTACAGAAATCTGAGTGTGTATTTTTATGCTGTCTTTTCCTTCATTATTTTGTGAGACCATTTTTATATTATTCATTTCCTCACTACCAATTATACCTATATCTTCTGTGTAACTGAATTTTTTAAACAAATTAAAATTATTTGTGTAATAGGGCTGGGATGATTATGCAAAGAAAATTAAAATGTGTTGACTAGAATGGGTTAAAATGACTTCCAAAGTAGTCAGCCGGAGGAGGAGACACGGATTCAGGGCTATTTTTAGATAACAACTTTGTGCTTCTTCACCATACAGTAAGATTCCAGTTTTAGGAATGTTTCCCTTTGCTTAAAATGTAACTGATTGTGCATTGTCATCCTTTTATTTTAATCTCTGCTATTAAAATGTGTTTTAAGACGGCTGATTGTGGCAGAGATCTGCTATATGGAATAAGCATTTCATAAATCAATCACTTCTAGACTTTTCAGACCATCAATAGTCATTTTTCTCATATAGAAAAGCAAACAAGCTCTACCAAAGCCTTTCATAAATAAAGGTTGAAATTATTCTGAACAGATGAGGTTCCGCTGGAACAATACCAGCATAAACAGAGAAACCAGGAAGGGGATATGGAGCATCAGCTGGTAGGATATAAGGTGACACTGGTCTGCTATTTGTTAGATAGATTATAAAAAATTATTGAAAAGAAAATATGTAATAAATGTTAGAATTCTGTTTCTTTTGAATGTTGTTATTGAACATTTTACATCTTCAAAGGTGATTCTTACACATTATTTAAACAAAAAGAAACATGAAAAAAAAAATGGAAGGACTATCTGTGTCTCCTTTAACCTCAAATCTAATGTTATCACGAAGAAAAGAAAAAACAGAACTGTTGTCCACTATTCTTGTTGTTTCATCTTTATATTATCTATTCATAATTTTCAAATATTATGTATTAGTATTTTTACACCTTTCAGATATTAGGGAGTCAAGCGTGGGGTCTACATGTTGTGCACACAATGTTAACTGACATGAGAGAGCAGTACAATCATGACCTCATTCATATGATAATTTCCTTGCCAGTTACAGACACTTCCCAGGACAGCTCAAAACCCACTAACTCATAATGATTATGCAATGAACAGACAGCATTAGGTACATCATTCATTTCAGAAGCAGAAAGCAGGATCTCTGAATTTAATGCCTTGGGTCAATGATTTAAAAATATTAACTCTTTAGGTGAAATTTCTCTGCCCATCATAAACAGCAATTCGGATCATGTGGCGATTTTATGTTAACTTGGGAAAACAAATTTCATCTCCCACGATTCCTGTCCTATATATTTCCTGTGAAGGAGAAACAGATTTTTGTGAGAGATTTGAATGGCCCAAGTAAAGAGCAGTCATTTTGTAGTTCACCCACATTATCATTGCTTAGTTGACTCACCCCGTAAACATGATGCTGCACAGGTTTGCAAGTTTTACCTTGATCTTGGTAAAACCAAGATCAGTCCTACCTTACTTACATCCATCCTTCCTCACAACTGCTTGACTTAGAGACTTCAAGCTACAGGGTTTTATATGGAAGGCAAAGACCTTATAGAGATTGCTTAACTAGGTCTAAAAATTGTGTAGGGTCAAACCTCTACAACAAAAACTCCTTAATACATATGTACATACATTTTTTAATTGTTCTGCTTGTCTAATTGAGCCCTGAAGGTTAAATTTGAATTTCCACTTTTATCTTCACCTATATACATGCAATTAAATACAATAGCCCTCTCTGTTCTCATAGCCCTCTATGTAGGGGTCAGCCAGCTGGAAAGAAAGGAATAATTTATTTTCAAAGGCAAAGCTTCTGAAGTACTCAATTACCCTATTTTCTCATTTTAAATCCTATACTGTATCCTATTCTGAAGAGTTTGATGAACATTAAACTCTTATCAACTCTTTGCCTAATTTCAGACTATGTATAAAGTCAGCTTTCATCACTGTGACCACAATACCTTAAAAATCTTAAAGGAAGAGCCATGTACCTGTAATTCCGGTGACTCAGGAGGTTGAGAAGGAGGATCACAAGAATGAGGCCAGCCTCAGCAATCTAGCAAGCCTTAAGTAACTTAGCAAGACCATGTTTCAAAATGGAGGGTTGGGGCTGAGGATGTAAATTAAGTGGTAAACATCCCTGGATTCAATTTCCAGTGGGGAAAAAAAAGGAAAGATTAATTTTGGCTCAAAGTTTCAGAAATATCAGTCCATGGTCAGCGGGTTCCATTGCTTTGCCCCAGAGGCAAGGCAGAAGACCATGGTGAAAAGGCATTGTAGAGGAAATCTTCTCAACTGGCAGCAGCTGAGAAGCAGAGAGAGAGGAGAAGGGGCCAGGAATAAGACATAGTCTCCAAGGGCATGGCCTGAGTGATCTACTTCCTCCAATAATGTCTCACCTGCCTACAGTTCCACCATCTTCCCATAGTCCATTCAAATTATGAATCCATCATGACATATTAAAACACTGAGGAGATTAGAGTACTCATAATCAAACCATCTTCTTAAACTTCTACCTCTGGACATTGCTGCATTGGGGGCCAAGCTTTCCACACATGAGCTCTTAGGGAACATTCCAGATTCAAACCATAACAGACCATAAACTCTTGCTCTTATATTATCTTTTCTCCTATCTTAGCCCCATGGAAATTTTACCAGGAAGTTTCTTTTATTCCTTCAGATAATGAGAGGAAAGTTTGTACAGATTACTCATATAAGAAGAAACATCATGTTTTGGGTGAATACATACATAAATATTCATCAAGCTATACTTCAAGTTTTGTCCACTGTACTGTATGTAAGGAATATGTCAATCTTTATAAAGGAAAGCTAAGCTTAGGAAATACCACAGCATATACTTTAATAGAATGCCCTAGAACTGAATCTAGAAAATAATACAACTTTAGAGTATGTTTCCTCATTAGACATGATAAAGAAGAAGACAGCTGCATCATTATTCTTTTTTCAAAAATTTTATCAGTATTGACTTCTTATAAATTCAATTATATGCTCATTAGAAAAAGAATATATTCAAGCAATTCATGAAATTGTTTAAAAGGAGAAATGCCACCACCTGGCAAAATGAATAATTTGAGAAGTTCATTCTAAGTATCTCTGTAAGAATACATATGGATAAACAGAAAAATAGGTAGCCAAATAACTTAATAGTGGTATAAATAAAGTAATATGTACCAATGGGATCTTACCCAGCTAAAAGAGAGCATTGACTTTGAATTCAAACCCCCACATTCTCAAGTAAACTGAGCAATAAATATTCTTTCTATGTATCAGTTTTCTCTATATAAAATTGAGATAAAAGAAGAACTTTTCTTATAGAATTGTTGCAAAGATCAAATTACCCATTAGCTGTAAAACACATAAATACTATAAATGTTTTTTTTAATTTATATGAGACAGCAGAATGTATTACAATACTTATTACACATATAGAGCACAATTTTTCATATATCTGATTGTATATTCACACCAATTTGTGTCTTCATACCTGTACTTTGAATAATAATGATCATCATATTCCACCATCATTAATAACCCCATGCCCCCTCCCTTCCCCTCCAACCCCTCTGCCCTGTCTAGAGTCCATCTATTCCTCCCATGCTCCCACTCCCTATAAACGTTAACTGATATTGTGTAGATAAAGATATTTTACTCTATATAGGTTTTATAAAGGAAAAGGAAACTGAAAAAACAACCATCTAGTGTAGTGTTTCTTTAGTACTGGTACTGAAAGATCTCTGTAACCAAGGAGAGAAGTGTTAAAAGATATAATATTTTGAAGTTATTTTTGACATGTTTCTTTTTAGACAGTGTTACTGGTAGCTTGTTAATAAGAAAAATGATGTAAGGATAAACACTGATATTTATATTTTGGTTATATTATTTTTCTTATTTTCTCAAAATTTATAACTCTTCTTTCTTTTTCTGTATTAATAATTCTCACAGTTATACACAATCTATCCTTAAGTGGATGCTTAAGTGGATTCAGTAGTTAAGATCCATTATTCTGCTACTGCTTATACATTTCTGAGTTCTTTATTTGGATTTGGCATTTGACAAATTGAATTTGAGTCCACTTATTTATTTCAGAACAATTTTGAATTCTATATCCCCTAATTTTTTCCATGTTTGAGAGTGATTTCCTATTGCCTTACTTCCAAAATAAATACCTTACTAAATATAGCTAGCATCTTTCCTCAAGGTTCTCTTCCTTTAGAAATCTTTAGATAGTCTTCCACTGTTCTTAGCTTGACTGCTGTGGAGAAGACTGGAATTTATTCAGGGAAGTTTTCCTTTATAACTGTACCTACTTATTTTGGTTCATTTGCTGATGTATCTACTTTGGGAATATCAACTATTCTTGATAATTTATCTTCTCTGTTGGTTCTTAAATTTATAACTGTCTCCATCTTTGTTTTGCTATTTTTACTTTTTATTTTCTCTCCTTTAAGGATCATCATTTTTTCTATGTCAATAATTACATTTTCGTGCCTGCCAGGTAGGCGGAACTGTGACCACCAACAGAAAAGGCCCAGTGGCCCGCGGAGGGGCAGAGCTTCCAATCACTCCTGCAAGATAGGCGGGCCTGCGACCCACCGGCAGAAGAGGAGCAGCGGC
>NW_026000142.1:6518518-6640998 GCF_001458135.2 Marmota marmota marmota
AAATGAATGTCAGTAGAGGGGGCAGAGAGAGAAGAGGGGAGGGGAGGGGAGGGGAGGGGAGATAGTAGAGGATAGGAAAGGCAGCAGAACACAACAGACACTAGTATGGAAATATGTAAATCAATGGATGTGTAACTGATGTGATTCTGCAATCTGTATATGGGGTAAAAATGGGAGCTCATAACCCACTTGAATCAAAGTGTGAAATATGATATATCAAGAACTATGTAATGTTTTGAACAGCCAACAATAAAAAATTTTAAAAAAAATTACATTTTACCTCTTTATTTTTGTTTCTAATTTATTTGTCAGATTTGTGATGGAATTTTCTGTTGTTATACTCATTTTATTTCTCTTTATTCCAGTCTCACATAATAACCAGTTCTTATTTTACAGGGTTTATATTTGTATATTTGTGGTTTTTTCTCTTTTTTTTCTAAATTTTTAATAGATTGGGTTATTTTTCCTTTCGTTGTGGTGTCTCTCAAGAGTTTTCTGTTTTGGGTATAGTGTGTTTTTATCATCTCTCCTTATCAATGCTTCAATCAATGATTTGGCAGTTCATTCTAAGAAGAGATGGAACTATTTAACTTTAGCCAAGACTTATAGCTTTTCCAGCCAATTAAATATGCTATATTTAAAAAATAGGCTTGAAGACACTTTGTGCAGGTCTGTCAACCGTGGACACAACTATGGATTCTGCGGCAACCCTGTGAGACAGCTGTGGCCCAGCTCTATCTCAGTCCTGCATGGGGACTTCACAGGAAATGTATCCATTAGTGATCCCAATGGAAACCTGCCCACTTCATTCCCAACTGTGGATATTGAAATGGCCCTATGACCCCACCCATCCTACTTTCAGTCCTACCTACCTAGGGACCCAGCAATAACCATCCATTCTTGCTGGAACCAGGTTTACCTACTTCCCTTTTGGCTGTGAATTCTGAAGTCTTGCTATGGTTTGGCTATAAACCCTGAAGTGTCTTTTCTAGCCCCACTCTGCAGTGGCCCAGAGACAGCCCTACAAGAAACACATCCATTTGGTGTCAGGCCTTTTTCTCTGGTCCTATCTATAGACCTTGAGGCAGTGTTATGACCTTGTCCCAGTCCCACTCTGCCATGGTCACAAAGGAAGTGCTATACACTTGGGAATCCAGGAAGAATTATCATACTCAACCACATCCCCAATAACAAGTCTGCCAGCAACAGCCATGTGAACTGGCTTCAGTCCGCCTCAACTGTGATCACAGAGGCAATCCTGTAAGTCCAAGGTACTAGAAGAAGGCCCTTTCCTATGAAACTAGTCTGTAAAGATAGGAAAAATTGGTCCTTTAAATGCACAGACACTAACACAATTAATTCATACAGTCCACTAGCCTTTGACAAAGGCACCAAAAATGCACAATGGGGAAAGGACAGTCTCTTCAACAGATGGTGCTGAGAAAACTATATATCCACATGCAAAATAATAAAATTGGATCTTTAACTTACCACATATACAAGATCATCTCAAAATAAATTATGAATTTAAATGTAAGATCTGAAACTATAAGACACCTGGACAAAAATGTAAGGAATAAAGTCCTTGATATTGGTCTGGGCAAAGATTTTCTGAATGAAATACAAATAAACACAGGTAACAAAATCAAAAATAAGACTACAAAAAACTAAAACACTTTGGCAAAGTAAATAAATAATCAGCAAAATGAAAATATAGCCTATAAAATAGGAAAAATATTTTAGCACATCTGATAAGAAGTTAATATCAAAATACATAAGAAACTCATAGAACACAATATGCATAAATAATCCAATGAAAAAATTGGCAAAGTACCTGAAAAAACATTTTTTTAATAAAATCATACAAATGGCCAGCAGGTATATGAAAACAACATCACTAATCATCAGGAAAAAGCAAATCAAAATTACAATGAGCTATCACTTCACACTTGCTAGAATAGCTCTTATCAAAAAGAAAAGCAATAATAACTGTTGGTGAGGACATAGAGTAAAAGAGCATCAGTGCACTGTTAGTGGTAATGTAAATTAGTACAGCCATTATGGAAAACAGTAAAGAGGTTCTTGAAAAGAAAATCAAAAATAGAACTTATTATATGGTAATCCCACTTCAGGGTATATATCTGAAGGAAACGAAATCAGTATCTTGAAGAGATATTTACACTCCCAAATTTATTGCAGTATTATTTATAATAGATAAGGCCAAAAACAGCCTGTCTATTGATGAATGAATGGATAAAGAAAATGTGGTATGTGTGAGTGCACACACACACACACATATGAATAACCTACTGCTCAATCTTAAAAAAAAGCAAATCCTGCCATTTACAAAAATGTGAATTATCCTGGAGGACATGATGTTAAGTGAAATAAGCTGTCACAAAAAGGCAAAATACTATACTATAGGATCTCACATATAGATAGAATCTAAAAAAAAAATCAAACTTCATGCAAACAGAACAGAAAAGTTACCAGAGTGTGTGTGTGTTGTGGGTGAAGGAGGTAGAGGAGAAGGGGAAATGATGATCAAACAGAAAAACCTTAGGTATAAAATGAATATGTTCTGGAGTTCTAATGACTATAGTTAATGTATTATATACATTATTTTATACAAATTATTATGAAAAATTTGCTAATAGAGTAGATCTTAGTTTTCTCATCTCTCATATTTAAAGAAAATGGTAACTGGGAGGTAATAAGTATGTTAGTTTGGTTGTGTTAGTCATTTCAGATGTGTATATATATCAAAATATTATACTGTAAATCTTAAACATATAATTTCTATCAATCAGACTTCAAAAAAACTGAAAAAAAATTGCACATTTATGCTCTTCTCTTTATCTTTGTCCAGCTTGGGCTAACCTACTGGGTAATAAGAGATGAGAAGGAGTGGAGATGAGCACTTCCAGTGAAGCCATCTTGGTCAATTTGGACTCCAGATGATCCAAAAGCTGCCCACAGACTGATTAAGCCTAGATAAAACCAGGAAAACTGCCTAAATGAGTATAGGCCAGTTTGCAAACCCACAGAACTGATAATTATAAATAATCACTTGTGTTTTCAATCAATGAATTATAGTAGCTTGTTATGTACAAAATATAACTGATTTGGTCTCTTTGCCTTCACTTCCCATCTTGCTGGCACTTAACATTGGCATCTTTATTTAGAGCCCCTTCTTTTTCTAATACCATATGGATATTCTCTTCAATCCTTTCTTCTATATCTGGGGCAATCACCCCTCCACTCCCACCATGTACCTAATCTTTCCACCTCTCCACATTTCAGAAAGAGCTCTGGTTCCTGTTATTTCTTGTCTGTTTTCTTGATGCCGGAAGACATGCAGATGGGGGTCACATTTAGTTGAAAGAGCATTCAGCATTGGCTCAGTTTCTAGACCTATATTATTCTTGTGAAATATCATAAATATTCTGATCATGACCCATTCAAATAGAGATGGTCTTATCTCACTCTCATTGGCTTCAGCTTATTCTTCTATCACAGACCTGTTAGCCTTGCTTGTGAACACTCATTTTCAGTGGAAGAGATGTTTACTTTGAAATGTTTTTGGTTCTGATCATTTTATTTTCATATATTTTCTTCTGCCTTTTCTTTACTTTTTTATTAGAGCTTTATAGTTATACATAGTATTAGGTTCATCCCAACAAAATCATAGATGCATGGAATAAGAATTTAGTTCACGATCCCTCCTTACCTACCATTTCCCCTCCTAACCTCCCTCACCTTACCTATTCTCCTCCTTCTGCTCTGCTAGACTTCCACTCACTCATCTATTTATTTATATTTGATTGCTTCTTTTTACTTGTACATAAAGGTGAAATTCTTTGTGTCATATTTATATGTGCACATAACATGGATTTTTAAAGAATTTATTTCACATTGCACCCCTATCCATCCCTTTCCTCTCTCAATCTCCTTCTTCTATGCTGATTTTCCCTGTATATTTATGATGTCCTATCCTTCCCCCATCCTTTCTTTTATTTTACTCTCACTTTCACATATGAGAGAAACCATTTGGCCATTGAGTTTCTAAATCTGTTTTCTTTCATTTAGCATGATGCTCTCAATTTCTATCCATTTACCAGCAAATGCCATAATTTCATTCTTCTTTAAGGCTGAGTAGAACTCCATTGTGTACATTTACCACAAATTCTTAATTGTGAATTGTGCTGCTGTAAACATTGAGATGGCTGCATCACTATAGTATGTTGATTTTAGTTCTTGGAAGAAAATACCAATGAGTGAAATATCTGGGTCATACAGTGGTTCCATTCCTAGTTTGGGGGGGAATCTCCATATGCTTCCCAGGTGTACTAGTGTACAATCCCAGCAACAATGTACAAATGTACATTTTTCCCCACATCCTTACCAGGATTTATTATTGTTTGTATTCTTGATCATTGTCATTCTGACTGGAGTGGGATGAAATATTAATGTACTTTTGATTTGTATTTCTCTTATTGCTAGAGATGTTGTAAAATTTGTAATATATTGGTTGGCTACTTATGTTTCTTCTTTTGAGAATTTTTCCGTTTAGTTCTTTCCCTATTTATTAATTGGGTTGTTTTGGATTTTGTGTGTGTGTGTATGTGTGCGCACGCACGCGCACATGTGTGTGTGTGTGTGTGTGTGTGTGTGTGGTGTTAGGTTTTTTTTATGTATTCTGGATATTAATTCCTATCAGAGGAATAGCTGGCAAAGATTTTCTCACATTCTATAAGCTTTCTCTTCACATTATAACCATTTCCTTTGTTGTTCAGAAGATTTTTAATTTGATGGCATCCCACTTATTGAGTCTTGGTTTTATTTCTTGTGCTTTGGAGGTCTTGTTAAGGAAGTCAATGCCAGCACCAAAATGGTAGTATATTGGCTCTATGGTTTTGTTTTTTTGGCAGTTGGAAGGTTTTTGGTCAAATACCTAAGTCTTTGATCCATTTTGATTTGGCTTTTGTGCAGGGAGAAGGACTTACTTCATTTTTCTACCTATAGCTACCCAACTTCCCCAGAGCCATTTACTTAAGGCTGTATTTTCTCCAAAAAATATTTTTGGCATCTTTTTCAAGTATCAAATGACTATAAGTATGTTTGTAAGTATATTTGTTTATTCGATTTCTATTATTTTTCTTGCTGTTCATTTCTAATTTCACTCCATTATGATCAGATAAGATGCGTGGGATTACATCATTTTTTGTATTTGTTAAGATTTACTTTGTGACCTTGAATATGTTATATTTTGGAAAAAGCTCTGAGCTGCTGAGAAGAAGGAAAATTCAGCTGATTTGTTATGAAATATTCTGTAAATATCTGTTAGGTCCATTTGATTTATAGTTTTATTTAGGTTGGAAATATTATTATTGATTTTATGTTTTGATGCCCTGTCTATTGGTGATGAGGGTATGTGCAAATCATCTAGTATTATTATGTTGAGGTCTACCTGAGATATAATGTCATGGAGTATTTTTTTTACATAAAAATACTCCATGTGTGTGCTATTATTTGGGGCACAAATATTTGTTACCTTTAGATCTTCTTATTGGATTATTCTCTTACTAGGATATAGTGGCCTCCTTTGTCCCTCCTGATTAAGTTTTGCTTGAAATCTTTTTTATCACATATGAGAATCCAACTCCTGATTGTTTTCAGAGTCTGTATGGAACATTTTTTTCCTTTTTTTAAATCTTTAGTCTGTGGATTTATTTACCAATGAGTCTCTTATAAACATCATACACTTAGTTTATGCTTTTTGATTCATTCTGTTAATCTATGTCTTTCAGTTGGGGAGTTGAGACCATTAACATTCAGTGTTAGTATGGCTATATGTTTGTGGCTTCCTGTCTTTTTGAAATTTTAATTCAATTGTGTCTTCCATTTATAGGAGTTCTGATCTGTTTTTGCTATATTTAACAATGTCTTGATTCTAATATAGTACATTGCTCTTGGTCTTTCTCTATTTGGTTGCTTTGGGATTTGTTTTTCAATTCTTCTTTGTGAAGTTTATCTTGAGTATTCTTTGTAGTGCTGGCTTTGTGGTCATGAATTCTTTTAGTTTATTCTTCTCATGGAAAGCTTTTATTTCCCCCTCAAATTTGAAACTGAGCTTTGCTGAGTATTGTAAACTTGGCTGACAGTTTCCTTTAGTGCTTGGAGTATCTCATCTAGGCCCTCCTTGATTTTAGGTTCTGAATTGAGAAATCAAACATGAGCCTAATTGGTTTACCTCTAAACATGACTAAAATTTCTTTCTTACAGCTTTTAATATTTCCTTTTTTTCTGTTAGATATTTTGATTATGATGGTCTTGGAGAACTTCTCTTCTGATCATATGTATTTGGGATCCTGTATATATCCTGCACATGTACATCTATCTCACTTCTGAAATAGGGAAAGTTTTCTGTGACTATTTCATTAAAAATGTTCTTAATGCCTTTAGTCTGTATCTCTATGTTATTTTCTATCTCATGATTCTCAGATTTTGTCTCTTGATGTTGTCTCAGATTTCTTGTATATTCTGATAATGTTCTGTCATTTTTTTCCTTTATTGCATTCTGTGCACCCAAGTTTATATATCCTGTTTTTGAGGCCTGAAGTTTTGTCTTCAAGGGATAAAGTTCTCTTTGCTACCCAATACAATCTGTTAGTGATGCTTTCAAGGGAAATTTTAATTTGATTGTGTCTTTCATTTCTAGGAGTTCTGATCTGTTTCTTTTCAATGTTTCTATTTCTTTATCAAAGTGATCTTTCATTGCCTATGTTTGCTCTCTTAATTCATTCCTTTGATATTTTAGTTTATTGAACACTTTAATAATCACTCTTTTATAAATTGTACCTGGATTTCATCCACTTCAAATATCAGTGGGATCCTTTGATGGGGGTTGTGAATTTTAGGGGGAAATTTGTTTGCTTATTTCCTTATTTTTCAGAGGTCTTGGGCTTATACATGAATTGAGATGAATTCCCCTTATGTATATCCTTTTGTGTGTAATTATCTTGTTGTTCTGAGACTTCTCTTTGCCTTTGATATATTAGTAGATATCAAGAGGTAGGACCTGAGGTCCCTCTCTTATCGTTCCTCCTTGGGTCCTGGTTGATGTTTTGGGGATCTTGTCTCCTTAATTATTTGTACTGAAAAAATTTTAAGGCTCAGGTGGCACTAGATTGTTTGTGGGATGAAATTCATTGTTCTTTGGTTGAAATGTGAGTATTTCTCAGCATCAGCATCCCTACTCTGTGATCTTGAAGTGTACTAATCTCTTTCCAGCCCCTCTTAGAGGTAGTGGGAAGCCAGGTTTGGCACTAATGTCAGCAGCAGATGAACAGCCATAAGATAAATGTCCATTATCTATTCTGACAGCTATAACACTAATTGCTGCCTCTATTGAATTGATGGGGTCAGCATTTAACAACAATACCAACAATACATCATCTATATAATTTCTATTATTTAGTGGGACTACAGTCTTTTAAGTAAGAGAAAATAGGGGAAGAAGGCAAGAGAAAGTTTACAGTGTTTGAAAAAGTGATCAGAGGGGCTCAGGCAAAAGAAACGGAGCAGGTGTCAACTTGCAAATAAGAAGGAAAAATAAGTTAACCAAAAGTAATGAAAAACAGAAAAAGCAGAGGAAGGCACAGGAAATGTTGGCTGCTACTTTGGGAAGAGCATGAAGGAGAGTTAGGAGGGCCCAGAATCTAGGTATGAATGATCAGCAAATGTAACACAGGAACTATTCAAACACTCATATAATTGTATGCCACCTAAGTCTAATCAAGGTTAATTAATGAAAACATGCAAGAAAGACCTATTAATGTTTAAGTAAAGTTATATGAAAAAAATTCTACATATATATGTAATATATATATATATATATATATATATATATATATATATATATATATTCAAACTTATTCATGCAGTGAGGGTATACACAACCACACACACGCATTCACATACACAAAATTATACATAATGAAAGAAGTGAATAAAAACAATAAAATGAGGTTTGAAAAAATTAAAAAGTAAAAAATGGGGATATGGTATTTAAAAAAAGGAAAAACAAAAATTTTTAAAGAGAGACCGAGGGTTGTTTCTGCTATGGTGGTCAAATCTGTTGGCAGGGATGGATTTTTAGTCTTTATTTTTGCCCACTGTCCTCATGTTCCTCACCTAGTTGCCTAGCTCTCAACTTCCAATCTCCCTGTTTTGGGTGGGATAGACTGGGGAGTGCTAATGAATTGTATAATCCTGTGGCTGGAATGATGCAGAGGTCTAGACTGGAGTTTACAGTTGTTGGCATTTGGACTTCAGTGGATTTTGAAATTCTGTTGGTGGGCATTTGAGTTTTGGTCCACTCCCCACTATTGGTGTGATGATTCCTATCTCTCCTGGGCTTCTGGATCTTCAGGGACTCCAGAAAAATCCACTTTTAGGGCATAAGGACTAAGCTTCCTGCTATAGATACGAATTACCAGGTATCCACCCTGGAGTGCAGATATGCTTTATGTGGCTGAAGTGAACATCTTTGCAATAGCTTGAATGTGTTTCCAACTATTATGATATTTTTTCCCCTTGAGATCGAGGGCCTGAATGATCCAGGTAAAAATTTATTTGCAGCTGTTTCAGCCTCTCTGGATGAGGCACTTCTGGAAAATTTTCCATCAGCTTCTGGTAGCTTCCTTTATGAGTTCCCAATCCCTATCCTCAGTCCCTGTTCACAATGGCAGGAGGAGCTACCCAAGACTGCTTTCGGGTTTGGGGAACATTTTCCTAACCTTCCAGTGTTCCCTGCTGTCAGAGGGCTTTCCATTCCCCTCCCATGGAGGGCTCCCTGCCCTCACAGAACACTTTCAGCCCAGCAGACTGCTTCAGATTTGCTATCACTGAGATGCTTAACCTACCAACCCTGTACCTAATAAGATGGGACTTCCTCAGTAAACCACAGGTTTCCCAGGTTGATTTTTTTTTTTTATTTTTAAATTTCTTCACCCACAGGCATGTGTCTTTTTCTTTTGTGCTCCCCTGTTCCACTCTGCTGGTGGCCAGAGCTCAGGGTTCTCTAAAGTATTATTTCTTGTGCTCCAGTTACTGACTTTCTGTAGCTCTATAAATTTCTTTTTACAGTTCAGTATTATGTTTCATTGAGGTTCCTTTGTTACTCACCTTGCTGAGAAGCAGTCTTCCCACTATATAAGACTGGCCCTTGCTTCTCCTCTCTACTCAGCCTCTTGTTCCCCTCCCCTGCCTTTCCATGAGGTTGCCAACTCACCTTAAAGCCGTGTCTCTTCAAATTGGATCATTAGTAAAATATTTCAGAATTTTATTGTGTAGCTCTTTTGTCTTCCATCAACAAAAAGCAGTATTAGAAATTGAAGACTAGACTATGCATTACCAAAATCTTCTTTCTCCTTCCCCATCTGTACGTTTTAAAGCTTATTGCTCAATATTATACCTCTTTTCATTCAATTTTGGTTACTTGTAATTTGGAGGTTATTTTCCCATTCCAATTTATATTTATTACTTTTAGGTGTAAGGGTGAGAGGGATTTTGCTTTAAGTTTACCTATTACTTGGTCATGTACGTGTCATTTTATCCACAAGGTTATGCGCACACACACAAAAAAAAAAAAAAAATTCCATTTCTCTATTACCTCCAGAGAAGTAAAAACTTAAAGTATAAAACACTCCATTTGCCTGAAAAGGTGACTATGTGTGTCACTTCAATTGTGTAGTTACTCCTGCCCTAAAGATCATTACCACTTAGGAGATAGCTGAAAAGTCTTGTGATTTCTACCTGGGTGATGACAACACTTAAAACAAGTATTTGCCATTTCAGAGGTCTAAACTCACATAAAATGAGGGTGAGCTGTTCTAGAAAGCCAGCTTGAGACATCAGGGATTCTTAAACCTGCCCAGGTCTTTTTCCTTTGTTCTCCTAGCCAGAACCCTTCATAAAGAATAAGTGTTCTCTCAGGCCTCAAGCTTCCTGCACTTCTTTTGTCCTCCTGCTTAAAAGGCCTTATGTTGGAGAATCCCTCACATCCTGCCTTCCTTTTTCATTCTCAAAGCAGATCTTCCAGGGACACTCACTTTAAGCTGGAGAGGTTTTATATTTACAGCTTATTGTGTGTTTAAAGAATATAATAAATTAGTGACCTCCCTTCCCCTATCTGCTATGTAGAGTTTATTTAATTTGGCCTTTTGATGTCCAACTGGTGTAAACTAGGAGAGCGCAAAGACTGGCTGAAGGATCCTGCTGGGCACCCACACATTAGAATCTCCAAATGCCTGTGGAACTTTACAAATCTCCAGAAGAAAGACTTCAAAAGGAACCCTGAGGAGAAGCATCAAAAGCACCTACTTCTTTCCCTCTCCGTCAGTGAATTTAAACTCTTATAGGACACATATTTCTTTGATAAAGGGATTAAACTGGGAGGAATTTTGGTAAAATAATATTTTTAAAAGACATGAAAATTTTAATAATATATAAATTTTCTGTGAAGTTTTTCTTTTCAAATCAGACATGAGTTGGCACACTGCCTGTTTTTGTGTTGAAAACATACAATGACTCTTAGGATCATAGAGATGCTTTTGTAAAAAAGAGGACAACATCATAGGGTCATAGGAAAGTCCAGGGGCTTATACTCCAATCCATGCATTATATCTAAAAATTGGTATCACTGTTTATTGTAAGAACAGTGATCATCCTAAATAAAGGAGCACATCTATTTGACTCATAATTATTGAAAAGAGGAAAAATATGAAAGTTTAATAAATGAATTATTTTTCTTTCTTTTTCAGCATATTACTTAATTGCAAAGGTAGTTGTAGGTGACAGGAGTTGGTTCTGTACCCTCAAGCTTCACAGCTCTCTGATTTTGCTATAGGACCTACTTTTAACCCTTTACAAAGAATATGGTAGACCATTGTTCAGGTTACTACTCCTTCTGGCTAAGGGGTAGTGGGTACCAAACCCAAACCAGAAAAAAACAGATTGTCTTCCATCCTAATGCAGAATTTAAAAATAAAAATAAAAAGTTTTCACCATCCAAAGGTGAAATTATGAAATGTGATTTACTTGGGGAATTTTAAAATCTACTGATGCCTGAGTCCACCCAAGAGATCCTGGTCTGGATGAAGCATCAGGGCTTTTAAACGTTTCCCAGGTTATTGTGAACCTAGGTGAGAATTGAGAACCAGTACTCTAGGTTAAAAATAACTCCCATGATTTCCTTCTACAGGAACCTGTAAGAGAACCCACCTATTTCATGTCCTCTTAAAGGCTGGCTCCTCAACTTTTTCTTTAATCCTATAATAATATATGATTCCAATAAATATTATCTACATTAACCAGTGTCTGTTACTTGCAACCAAACAGGTTTTATTGTTATATTGTTAAACATAACATCTGAGTAAAAGATGATAGTTTTTAGCAAAGTCTTCCCAATAACTCTTCCATCCCTCTAAAACAAAACTCTCCTCTCCCATGAATGGATGAGCAGAGTATTGAATGCCCAGGGCATTTAGCCAAGGAGGAAGTATAGACCACAATTCAGTCCACATTCTTCTTGCCAAGCCACATACCCGGCCTGGCACAGGACTTGATCTACCCAGAGGAAAAGATACTTTTGTAAAAAATTTATACAAAAGCACCAACTTCTTTTCAAGCCAGAAGCCCAGAGAACTAATCTTCCACAAGGAATATCTTTTCTAATTTTCACAAAGAAAACACATGGGTAGTGGTCCTGACTGTCCACTGTTTTTCTAACATGACCTATCAATTATTTTCTCTGTTAAACTCCAACACTTAGAATATATTAGCCACCTGAAGACCCTCTCTCCCTACCTTAAAGATGTAACACATAGCTACTTCTCTTAAAAATAACTCTGAACAGATATAAAAAAGACTTTTATATTATGCATATATTTATATAAATACCTGTTTATTAACTATCTGTGTGTGTTTTACTATTGTCTACAGACTTTGAGTCACATGAGAAAGGAAAATTTTCTAATCCTGGTGCCGAAGGTTAAGGAATCAGAAAACAAATAGATTAAGAATCATAACATCTATCTACTGAGTTAAGATGTATGTTGGAATACTAGGTGTTTCTCTTTTTCCACCCTAAGTGAAAATATTTAATAAAGAAAATGAAGCAATGATTTAATTGTCTAAAAAATCAAAATTTTTCACTGAATTAAAATGTTCTTAAAATAAATATGTTAAAACTAAAAATTTTGCTATGAAAAGATCTGGCATGATTGGAGAGTTTCAACATATTTTGCCAATTGGCAGATGATGTTTGACTATTGTTTCCTAATGATGAGTTTCTCATACCAAATTGCTAAGTCACCTCATAATAAAACCTAACACAAGATTCCCAGCCATAATACCTATTGCCTACCCAGCATGATCCAACAGATGTATCTTTTTATCTATTACAAAGACTGATGATTGTCAGCTTCTACTTGTAGTAGATTTATATTATTAATACACAGGATTTTATTCATCACTTCTACATGGGAATAATTTTCCTTTTATAGTTTAACATAGCCAGTTAAGATTTTCTTTTAGCTCAGTTTATTTTACTTGAGTTTATATTTTGTTAATCTCTCAGTGTAAACCTTTAACAGATAATACTGTTTTTTAAAAGATGATGGTAGATTACTAAACAATAAAAAAAAAATTCCATGCACAAAAGCACCCAATGGTGTTTATTATTTGAGAATATCAGCATGAAATGAAAAGTGTAATCCTTTCAGTTTAATGTTAATTAAATCTTGTGCAGAGTTCACAGACATCTGAGAGAAGGAGACATGTCAAACAAAAGAGGGATATTTACATAAAATATATGGGAACTATAAGGTGAAAAATAATAGAACTAATAGATTTAAGCCTAAGACCAGCATTCCAGTTTTATGCAACCCTAAGGAGGAATCATTAAAATATTATGTTGAATTAGGGAAAGAATTTTGACATCAATAATGAACCGTCATTCAAAAGGCATTGTTTACATTTCTACAACAGTCATTGTCTCTGGAGCTATGGGATAGACAGCCCTGATTTAAGTTTACACATTTCCATTGAGTTTTCATATATTGTGGCTTAATTCATATCAGAAACTGATTACAGAGGTTTTCAGGTCTGAGCATACACTATGATCTGTGTTAGGTCGGTTGAGGTGGCTAAGGTAACAAAGCACCAGGCAACAACTAATCAGGTGCCAACAGACAAGCAATGATAACCACCTGTCAATCAGTGGGGTCTCCTGACTGATCCTAGGAGGACATGGATGTCAGCAAGATCCCCCGACCAACCCCAGGAGGACAAGGGACCCAAAAAACCTCCCTTTCCTGTCCCAAGCTCTCCCTTCCTGTCCTAAACCCAATAAAATTACAATCCAACTGAGCCTGGGTGCGACTCCCTGGGACCACTCTGTTGGTCTGGAGGGTCTCTACCGGGAGAAAATCTCAATAAAGCCTTGTTCAGTAGCTTTTAATCTGCCTCCTTTTGGTCACCAGTGCCTGACCTTACAATCTGTGTGAAGAAAATATAAAATACCTAACAAAATAACCAATCCCTCACAAAAGGGATAAAATGACCTATTTTTACAAATTACATATTAGATTATCTCTTATGGCACTTGGTGAACAATACCTTCAAGATTTCAATTAATCAATAATTCTTACTTTTTTTTTACTTTCATATCTATATAATTTATTGGAACTAATAATTTAAGGTACATGAATTATGCTGGTTTGTCCTGGAGACAATATTTAAATCCACATTAGTTTGATAATACTTCAACTTTTATGTTTTGAATAAAACTGTCTAGTAATTGATTGGAGAACTGATCGGAGAATCTACTGTTTTGTTCAATTGCCAAAGTAGTCCCCTATAAATGTATTATTTGGAACATCTGAATTACTTCTTGGCATTATTGACGATATCCTTCTTGTAACCACTGTTTTGCTTGAGGTCCATCTTAAACACAGTATTCTTGAGGCTCAGTTGTATGTGTATGTGTGTGTGTGTGTGCATGTAATTATAGAGGTTTCAACTCTCCCTTCCAGAGCATGTAATTTCAACCCAATGTATAAACTTAATCAAATTAACAATATAATCTGAATAACTTATCATCGCAGTTATGGATTAGTACACAAACAGTTACTGCAAAATTTAACAACTTAAAACAACAAACAAATATTATCTCACAGTTTCTTTGTGTCGGGAATTTGGCTGTGGTTTAGCTAGTACCTCTAATGAGATTGTACTCAAGCTAAGGGTACATTAGTTAAGGCTGTGATCTCATCTGAAAGCTCAGCTGAGGAAGGGAAAGGGTGCTTTCAAGTACACTCGTGCACTTGTTGAAAATCTTGGTCCCTGACCACACACAGGTTTTCCATGGAGCTAGTTTTCCCCAGATCAAGTCCTCCAAAGATAAAAGAAAGTAGAGAAGATGGAAGTCTATATTATTTTCACAGCATAATCTCAGAAATAACATTCTGTTTTTTCTGTGTATTCAATTCCTTAGAGACAATTCAATAAATCCAGTCCAATTTAATGCACAGGTGTGGATACCAGAAGGCAAGGATGATTAGGGGCCATTGTAGAAGATACCTACCACATTTACTGCTCTGTAATACAAAATTTTCAAGCCTGACCAATGGTTCCCTCATTCCACATAAATGTTTCTCCTTGTTTCTCTGTAATAACACCTTCTCTACCAACCAGGATCATAGCTTCATTATTTCTCACACCTATAGAAACCCTGATGTAACTTGTTGAGGTTTAATTTTCTTGAACATTGTACTGTGATGTATGTTTTCCATTTCTGGAAACACAGTCTTAATTCAAGACACCATGATCCTTTTCTTGGTACATTTAATCATCTCTAAACCTGGACTAGTCCCTTGAATACATACTTTTTTTTTTTTTTTTTTAGTAACAGGGATTGAACCCAGGGGCACTCAGCCACTGAGCCACATCCCCAGGCCTATTTTGTATTTTATTTGGAGACAGGGTCTCACTGAATTGCTTAGCGCCTTGCTTTTGCTGAGGCTGGCTTTGAACTTGATCTCCTCCTGCTTCAGCCACTCAAGCTACTGGGATTACAGGCGTGCCCAACCACACCTAGCTCCTTGAATACATGTCTTATTGCAACAGAATGTTACCGGAAATTCTCACTCTTCATTTTTTAGATGTCCCTATTGCTGACAAGAGTGATTTCCAACATCTTAATCTGCCATTCTACTTAGTTCATTTACTACATTCCATGATATATCTGGCATATTTCTGGCTTAATGTCTGTGTTCATACAATTCTCTAACTTGGATGACTTGTTTTAAATTCCTAATTTAATCCTTTAGGATCCATTCAAATATAATGCTCTCATTTATTCTTATTTATTTATTCATTCATTCAAAAAAATGAAAATGCCTGCTTGTTAGATACAAAGCACTAGTGAATGAGTGATAAGTAAATGTGTATTATTTAAGTTAATCAGCTATGGAGTTGTTATACAAAAATTTTGAGTTAATAATTAATTAACTGATGTTGCATCCAAATGGATATGTCTAGTAGTCAGTTACCAAATAATCAAGAACACTGTGACTGTAAACCATCTCTTATCATAGTTGAAAGTATTTTCCTTCCCCCAGATTTCTATACACTAGGTACCTAGAGAGTCATGTGACTATCACATTCTATTTCATAGTAATTATATTTTTAAATTCACAGTCTCTGTGCCCTACTTATATTATAAAATTATAACTTGATATTTTTCTGCTTTATATATGTAGGCACTCAAGTAAAATTAATTAGATTAATTATTGGATAATCCAGAGGAAATAAATTAATTTAGTATAAATTACATTATTAAAGCAATGAAAATCTTACCATTCTCTCTCTCTTTTTAATTCACTTCCTATTTATCATATTCAAGTGAGTCTACCAACAAATACTTGAATGTCTCTTTCTCTATTATCTAATCTAGTTGCCTTATAAAAACTAAATATCTAAAGGGCTTCATTCTTAAAACATAAATGTCTATTATGAAACATTATTTAGCACTTCTTTAAGGAAATAGTAATTTTTTAAATTTGTTCTTTTTAGACTTACATGACAGTAGAGTATATTTTGAAACATTATACATACATGGAGTATAATTTTCCCTTTCTTGTGGTTGTGCATGCTGTGGAGTTATACTGGTTGTGTATTCATTCATATATGAACATAGGAAAGTTATGAAAAATAGTTATTTAACTCTTTCAACCATTAACAATTATAAAAGGATATCATCAAAATCTTATATACTTGCAACCAAATAAACAATGTCAAAGGCTCAAAACTTATCTGTTTGAAAATTTATGGCAAACAGTTTGAGCACCTAACCAATCAACATCTTCCTCATACCCTCCTTCCCTTCTTTCTAGAAGAATTCTAGTTTGGTTCAATCTTGCTGCAAATAGGCCACAGACTTAGAATTCAGAAATAAGAATTTGTTATTTACAAGAAACATGTTTCCAAAAAGAGGGAATGAGTTCACCAGCCAGGAACTGAGAACCCCCCGCACCCCAGTTCCTTAAGGCCTCACAACTCTACTCTGTTTTTCATATCAGCACATTTCCAAGACTCCCTTCATGACTTACTCTGTGGTCATCAGGAAAGGAGTTTCCTGTGACACTGAGGTAAGGAAGAGAAAACTTCAAGATGCACAGCATACTGGGTGAAAGAAAACTTAATATCTAAATAAGAAAACTTCAAAACAAGCTATTTGAAAGAATATGAAATAGATACATCTGGAAGTTAATATTTACCCACTAGGGCTGGGGTTGTGGCTTGGTGGTAGAGTGCTCGCCTGGCATGCATGAGGCACTAGTTTGATCCTCAGCAACACATAGAAATAAAATAAAGATATTATGTCCATCTAAAATTTTTTTAAAATGTAAATATTTTTTTAAAATTACCCACTAAAACACACAAGGGTTACATTTGTCAAGAAGAATAAAAGATTAAAGATTCTACAAAGATATCTCATTGTTTCTCCCTAGAAAAAAAAATTAAGAATTTCTTTGTTAAGTAAGACTTTTAGTAAACATGGCATGAAGTTCTGTTTATGAAGGACGAACTGGTCTTATTAACATGAGAAGAGATGAGACCTCCCCAGGTCCCTACAGTGAAATGACAGGGTTAACTTAATCATTGTAGAAACATCATAGTTGCAGTAAGTGTTTTAGGAATGAACATGTAAATAAATCTTGGCTGTTAAATATGGATTTCTTGGTGAGTTTGTGGTCAATTTTTGTGTTCAGAAAAAAAAATACATTTACTTTGATTTTTAAAAATTAAACTTTACTATAAATATGTAACAACAAATATCATTATATATAATTATAATGCACCAATAAAAATATGAAAACCATTAAAATTTATTTCATTAAAGTCACATATATAATGAACCAATTCTCCTTAAGTTTTCAGCTTATAGAGTTTATTATAATTCCTCTAATACCCAATCAAGTTTTTTTTTTTTTCTGGGGAGAGTACGGGGATTGAAGTCAGGGGCATTTGACCACTGAACAACATCCCTAGCCCTATTTTGTATTTTATTAGAAATACCTCGCTAAATTGCTTAGTACCTCGCTAAATTGCTGAGGCTGGCTTTGAACTCATGATCCTCCTGCCTCTGCCTCCAAGCCCCTGGGATTACAGGAGTACACCACTGCCCCCAGCCAAGCAAGTTTTAATAATTAGTTTTGAAGTTCCTTGGATTAATGCTTGGTACCATTTACAAATTTAAACCATTTCAAATATATTTTAAATTGTGTATATAAATGTATTCAAATTTTAAAGTACCTAAATTATTTTACTTAACAATACAAACATTTTAAGTTCTAAAATAACTTTTTATACTTAATAAATTTACTTATTATTAATTATATGTTCTCATAAATGTTTCAACATTGTAAATAAACCTAGTAAGATTTTATATATAACACAAGTCAAAACTTCATTTTACATTTTAAATGGGAAGAACAAAGCTGACTTTTAATCCTACCAGACCCAATTCCTTAAAATTCATTGTTTTATATAACATTAAATATGCAAGTCAACCCCATGGTTTGATTGTCCTAAAATTTTTATCACTGAATCCTTAATCTTCCCAGTGTTGAAAGGTATGTAACTATTAAGTAATACTTATATCATAACAAGCAATTTTGAGGAATAGCTTCTCTTTTTATTGTAATTGTTTAGCAAACAGATTTCAGCTGGGTCATTCACTGAGTTTTCTTTTTTGCAAACCCTGACAGTGTATTCTGAGTTAGGCTCACAGTCTGTAAGAATTTTAAACTAAGAAAGTAGCTGGTTTCAGTGTCTCAGAGTTAGCAGATTCTGTCTCTACTGTACATGCATGGTAATTAAAGGATTATTTTTTGCCTTTCTAACACCTAATCATCAGTGCTTTCCTGGTCTAACACTAAAAAGATTAAACTCAACACACTCTCATCTTCCCTTAATAAGCTTCCTAGCTTTCAGTATCTCATTTCTATATTATAACATCTGATCTATAATCTGTTATGTTTAATAGAAGCAAGAAGATGTGGTATGTTGCCTGATTATCAAGTCATGCCCAAGATCCTCTGATTGATCTTGACTAATACCCCCTAACAGAAAGCCTGTTATAGACCTTTGCCAAAACAAAAGAGGTATATGGGAAGAAAGTCATTCTTCTTGACCCTGATATGTTCCTGTATGAATGTGGTATTTAGGAACTCTAGAGCCATTTTGTGACACTGAAGAGTAAAGCCTAAAATCTAGGAAACTTGCCAAGCTTGTCAGGGCTAAGTCTGGGGTCAAACCACCCTAAGCTTCTTATCGCATAAGATAATGTATGGCGTACTGTTCAGCCACTTTCAGCTGGGATGATTATCTGTTACTTGCAGCCAAATCACCCCAGTTAATAAAATAATACATCAAGATATCCACATAATCATCAAGATAAGAGGTTTGATCTACATAGAGGGGGTAAATAGGATACGGAGGACCACACTAACTAACCCTATAATCAAATAATCCAAGTTCAGAGGATTTATACAGAATAGATACTACACAAAAAAATTCTTCAAGGCATTGTTATCTACTGGTTTTTCAAGGGTAATGAATATAATAGAAACAACTAGAAGCCACAAAGCTTTTATCAACAGTGTTCAAGCCTAAATATATAAGTAAACTGTTGGTTGGGTTTCTGTGCATTCCTATTGTCTGTGGATGGAAACAATCACCCCAAAACAACACATTTACTTACTTACAAGGGTGGAAACTGGATATACTTGGCAGGGATATCTCTGCTCCACTAAGTATCTGCAGGGGGCACTTGTAGGCAGGAGACTAACCATAGGCTTAGCATTTAGGAAAAATGCAAACACCTGGCTAACACAGCTGAGATCCTCAGGCATCTCTTTCTTCCTGAGCTCTCTCCACAGGGTCTCTCCAGCATAGTGGAGTCAGGGTAAGTCTCAAGAGGAAAAGAGCCATGCAGAGACCCAGGTCATGTTATAACCTAACCTTGGAAATCATGCAGCCTCATTTCCACTTCATTCTATTCAAGAGAGTCTCAAAGATCCACCTCAACTCTAGGGGAAAGAGACAAAAAGACCACATTCAAGAGCAATACCAATGTACCGATTGCTCATGCAATCTACCACTCTGTAACATCATGAGCATTCCTCAGTAACATGTAAGGTGGATTTTTTAAAATATACAGATTTTTAACCAAACCTTGAAGAATTGGCAGAAACCTGAACTGTCACAAGAAGTTTGTTTTTTTTAAGATAACATGTTTTTTAAGCAGTCATTTCTTAAGTATACAGTTTATAGTCAAAAGCAAAGAAATAGTTCTAATAAGAAGTTCTCAATGCCTTCACTATCTTAATTTATAAATATCTAATCCTTATTCCCCTTATCACATGAGCAAAAATAATCTTAAGAATAAACATTGTGGAAGCTTCTTGTGACACGGAATTTGGCTACATAAACACAAGTATCTTCAACTTTTAAACCTTTTAAACTTTTAAACAAAAATCACTTTAGCTTGTGACATATGTATTTACATATTAGTCCCATTTTATAAAATAAGAAAGATGAGAAATAAGTAAGATAAGTAGCTTTTACAAAGTCACAGATAAAGAGTAAGAAATAAACGTTGAAACTTAAATCTCTATCTTATTTTTTTTAAAGTCAAATTATGGTATATGAATGTATGAATATATCACAATAAATTCAATTTTTGTATTAATATAATGTCCCAATTTAAAAATGTAAATAAAATGGAGTTCAGAGGGTATAGTAAGGGGAATAAGGGAAGGAGAAAGGGGAGGAAAAAGGGAAATACTGAGAATTAATTAGGGCAAACTATGTTATGTGCGTATATGAATATGTCACAACCCACTATTGTGTATAATTATAATGAACTAATAAGAAACAAAAAAATCTGTGCCAGAAAGTAATATTCTAGAGAAAATCATAAAAATATGTAAACTTTATTAATAATCAGTAGAAAGACTTTTTTTTATAAGATAGAGATTTAAGTTTCAACTTAAGGCAATCATAATCCTCTCTCAGTAAACCCTTTCCCAGTAACAATGGGCTCCAAGGGGAAAAAAACAAATGAACTTTATCCTTTCCCAACCACAAAGTGTCCTGAAGGGAGGAGGCTGATACTGAAATGATGGGCCCTAGACATCTACCCTTTCCCATTGCCAATGAGTCCTGGAAGCAGAAAAGCAAATAGTGAAGCTCTGGAAAACAACAATGAATCCCAGAGAAAAAGGATAAGCAGTGAACACCAAGTTCTGAGCTTTTCCCATTGACAATGAGTTTTGGGCTTTTTACAACTTCTTTCTTGATTGTCTAAACCAACATATCCTGCTTCTGTCCCCAATAATTAAACCACCCTCATTGTAAACTATAAAACTCAGAGCCCCTCTGTAACTGGCAGCCATTTTTCTACCCAGAAAATGAGCACCTCCAGTGCCTGATTGATTGACTCCGCTGGGGAATAAAGGAAAGCTTGCTGATGCATTTAGGTCTGCTTCCATCCTGGTTTATTTGTGTTTTCATAATGGTGCGGAAAGCATGTTGGTTATTTTTGCTTTCAACAATTATTCAACTACTTATATTTATCCAAAAGAAATGAACTCAGCATCCTCTAATGAAGCTTGCATTCCAATGTTTATATCAGTCAAATTATTGAATGGCCTAGCTTCCTGTCAACAGATAAAAGGGTAAAGAAAAGGTGACAAATACATACAATGGAGTTCTACTCAGGCCATAAAGAAGAATGAAATTATATTGTTTGCTGGTATATGGCATGGACTTTCACTTTGCTTGACCTTCCACAATATCCTTAAAATATGTATACCCATCATCTTTGGATGTCACAGCTCCACTGTCATGACAAATGTTATATTTTCAAATTTCTAGAGATATAATTTTTCATCTCCCATTTTATTCATTTATTAATTTTTCTAATATCACCCCAATGAATATTTTCAATAGTTAGCATGGACCCAAAACATCTCTTCAACCAAAATAGCTACAGTGACCAGATTATGCAGGTTTTACAATGTTAAGTTTAGAAAAAAATAATGTAAAAGAAAGGGTCAATATCTGGTAGCATGTTAACTTATCAAGCCATGATAAATATTTAATACATAGAAATATCTAATAACAGAAACCAATTCTGTTACAAAGAAGGGCATATTCATACGTAATGCATGGCCATAATTAGGGTACATTTGCATATTTACCTTGGGGAACTTTTCTCAGGGAATTTAATTTGCATTTTGACACAGAATATCTGAGAGAGAGATAAAAAAAAATGAAATAATTTTTTCAAATCCACATATATCAGAGTTTAGAAACTGTAGCACTCAGTTTTCCCATGTATTAATTATTGTTGAACATATTAAATGAGATAATAGGCTGCAAATAAGAGACAATCATCAGTTTCCCTGAAAGGTGTATCATACTCCTCAGTATTCTGCAAGAACAGCTCAGAGGAAGCTGCTTTATTACTGAGACTTTAGAGGACTCAGGGAAGGAAAACCTAAGTCACCTTGAGGATTAACTATGAGAAAAATCTTCCAGATATTTCCTATCTGGAAAACAGAAAAAATATATATATATAGCTTTAGGATAAGATGCCCTCTATTTCTGGGGAAATCATCAAGGAGGTCTGATGGTTAGAAAAACATAAAGCAGAGCTGGGGTTGTGGCTCAGTAGTAGAGCACTTGCCTCACATGTGTGAGGCAATGGGTTCGATCCTCAGCACCAAATAAAAATAAATAAATAAGTAAAATAAAGGTATTGTGTTCATCTTCAACTAAAAAAAATATTTTTAAAAAAAAGAAAGAAAGAAAAGAAAAACATAAAGTAAACCTGGTGTATTGTAAGGAAATAAAGTCTCCAAAACACTGTCAGTAAAATACTTCCTGGAACTCCTGGTGAGACCCCTCCCTCTCTCCCTTCAGAAGCAGGATCAGAGCCTGAAGAGAAGACCTGAATCCAAACACTCAGAGGAATCCTCCCTATGTTCTGTGGATCAGAGAAAGAAGTCCTCACCCTACAAGAGCAAAGAAGGATGGCAGCATTTCACTGGATATCAATGCAGAATTTAAGGATGAAGGACATCTCAGGGAACCATGAACTAGAACAAGGTATCATCTATGTGTAGGACCAGGAAACAGGGACGTGAGAGATGTACTCACAAACAGAGCAAGTTCTCTGGAAAGTGGCACAAACATAAGCTTTAGACGATTTTGAGCTATCACAATACTACCCTAGATTCCTTCACTTTCCCCTCATTGAAACAGGATGTTTCAAAGTCTGAGGCAGCACCCAGCCTGCAGGGCGCAGGGGAGGTGGTGGGTAGTTAGGTAGACTTGGCAAGTGGGTGCCATGGGGATAGATAAGGAGCATGCAAGAAGAATCATTCCCATTACCCTCGGTTGTCATGTTCTCATCCACTGAAAGCCACAGCAGGAAGCTGAATCTCTAGTCACTAGAGACCCAGCCTGCTGCTGGCAGGAAATTTTTTACCAGGGTCACTTCGGAAGGATCAAGTACTAGAAGCTGACCTAGGAGTGGCTGTTGAGGGTGACACAGCAAGATGCCATGCCACCAAGCACTGCTGGGTGCAGCAGATCATTTCCTGCCAGGCAACACCTGCCAGTCCAGAAACCTCTGGCTCATTCTATTTCCTCTTACACTACCTCAGGGAAAAAGGGTAGTTATTTCCCCCAGGTAAGGTGAAAAATATGGAAAATGAAAAGTAATGTGGCCTGAGAAAAGGGAGTGAGAAAGAACACTGACAGCTTTCCTCCCCCAAGACAAATGTTTACCAAATGCTGGTTGCAGGTGGAAAGGAGGCGTTTCATTACACCTAACGTGACAAATATCTGGGAGGCCTTGATCTCCCTCAAAGTAAATCCTCTCCAGATGTGGAACACAGACCCCCAACTCAAAAGTCCAAATTCCGGAGCACGAAAACTGACACATGACTGATCTATTAGAATAGATCCCAAATTCCTTTGTGCCCAAGAAAACCGATATGCTCACTAGACCACCTCTCAGGATAACCTATATAAGCCCAGTCCCTTTCTTTTTGGGGGGGCTCATTTTCCACCAAGAAAGTGGGTCCCACCAAGGCGTCACTTCGTCCCTGCCCTCCCTGTTCCTGCGTGAAACTTCTTTCCTGAATAGAAGAACCGAGCTGATTTGTGCAGTTTGCATTAGTCCTGGTCTTTTTGTGCAAATATAAGGGAGAGGGTGGAAGTTATTGTTCTTCATTTTATTTCTTACTATAGAGAAGAAAATAAACGTTCATGCCAATGAAATGACCTAAACATCACCGAAGCCTCATATTCCCAACCTGGAGGAAGAGAGGCAGGAAAAGAGAGGTCCCTACATGACATGGCGTGAAAAAGAAGTTCAGAATGAGCATGCCATTTACAACAGAAAGAAAAAATAATAATTCTTTCCCTCAACCATTAGACTAAGGTCAGTTTTCTCTAATTGTAGAGAACACAAAAGCCAAATCTCACCTTTTCCACAGGTGGCAATGTTCTTATCCTCACTGTAGTTGTTGTTAAAGGGTAATTAATAAGACTGGGGATGTAGCTCAGTGGTAGAGAGCTTGCTGAGCATGAGTGAAGCCCTGGCATAGAACCTAAGCACCATAAAAATAAATAAGCAAGATAAATCCACTTAATCCTGTGCTATTAGTATGAATAGTTAACTCCTCAGGGTTTTTTGTTGTTTGTTGTTGATGTTGTTGTTGTTGTTTTACAATTAACATACTACAGATAAACTACCTAAAACTTTCCAGAGTTTTAAATGTGTGTCCAGTCTATGTAAACTATGACTTCTGTTGGGAATTTTTACTGAACAAAATTTTCAGTGAATAAAGCTTTAGTTCTGTCAAACCAAAATTCAAGAAAATCTGACACCAACATGAAGTCCTTCTACAAGTGACCAAATATTTTTAATGCAAGAAATATGAAAAGGTAGCATACTTTAAAATGTAGTTTAATACTAAGATTGAGACTCAGGATTTGTTTCACATGAAAGCTTACAGTATAATTCTAAGAAATTAGTTTAATCTGTATTTTCAAATATAAAAAAAGCAATGACAGTTCTTTGAAGCAAACATTATAGACAGACTTTTAACTAAGATGAGAGCCATTTGGCTAAAATATTTTTTTTTTCTCTGCTTCTCTCAAAGTCTGATTCAAGTTGGGGGAGGAGGGTCACATGACATTCTAGATACATCACTGCATTTTCTTTTGACTAGTTGCTCCTCCCGTCCTTTCTATTTATATGAGTTAGTGAAACTTTAGTAGGAGGCATTTGAGATCTTCCTTTCCTTGCAGAGGCAGGGAAATTATGTATTCCCTAATTATTTGTTAGTGATCACCGATTTGAGATCTTATTCCCTAACTCTTGCTATAGATCAACCTGGGTTGTCATTCACAGTATGTATGACTGTCTATGCATAGTTGTTGCATTTGAAGCCCCCTTTTGTTATCTTTAGATCTTGGAGATGAGAATACATAAAGTAGGACCGGTGTGGGCTCTCTGCTTAACACAGTTATACGTGGGTTATAAAATATCTGTGATAAGCCCAAGTAACAATTTTAGCCATAAAATAACTTAAAATATTTATAGATAAATATTTATAACAGTAAAAAGAAATATAGTAAATAATATCAAATATATTTTTACAATGTAGAATTACAGATTTTCAAAAATGCCTTTCTATAGTTTTCAAATTTTAAACAATAAATATATATAATTTTATAATTTTACAAAATAACACAGTTGTTAGTAATATATATATATATATATATATATATATATATATATATATATTTAAAAAATGTGGTATTTTCATTGGATAAATTAAATAACCACCTAAACAAAATTTTACACTTATATCCAAAATAAGTCAATCTCCACACGACCCCCACAAATGAGAAAAGAGAAAATGTGTTAATGCCATTGTTTCCTGGTACTTCGTGGTGTGATGGCAAGGCTGTGCTCTGCCCAGGCCCAGAAATTACTAGGAACAGAGACTGAAATACATCTTCTGGGCTCTTAGTTAAAGTTAACCCACACCCTAGTGGTCAGAATTATATAGGTGTCTCAAGGAACAGCTTGCTTTAATCAAGTCAACAAAAATCAGATAACATTTTAATCTCACACTCATGGCTGCCTCCGTACTCTACCTTCAAATACAGTGACATTCAAGCACCTTGACCTCAAATTACAACCTATGCAAACCAACTAGAAGCCCTACCTCTCAGACCCTGGAGAAATTGGCATTTGTGGTGACTTCCAAGTGAGCATCCTATTTTACCTCAATCTTAGAGATAATCCAATTACATTTGCTTTTGAATTACTTAGCAAGTTAATGTTTTCAACAGAACCAGGATCAAAACACCAATGTCATTAAATAAGTATGATACTTCTCACTGAGAAGTATTTTTTTCTAAGTTGCTCCTTCACTTTGAATATGTCACCAAAAGATGAGTCCCACTCACCTACCTGCCTCCCATCCCACACACCATCACTTCTAAACAGAATATAACCTGTATTCTCCTTCCTGGAAAACTCTGAGGACTCTAGTCACCATCAATTGGAAAGCATCTTGGAGATAAAAAGAATAGACTACCAACCTGGAGATTTCAGTGATGAATTTTGTGAAGTCTTTATTGTCTTTTAAGTATATAATAGAGCTAAGAAAGTAAAAAAAAAAAAATCTATTTCATTTAAAGACAATCACAGTGTGACATTTTCCCACAGGAAGAAATAATCAATAAAGGAAAATGTGTTCTAAACTATGTTAGATGACTTCTGTAATCAGATTATATCCTTCTTCAGGCACTACTAAGTGCTTCCCATATGCACAAAGTTTGGTATTTGTTTCCCATGGGTGATTGATTACTTGAAAGTGACATTTCTAGAAAGTAGAATCAAAGAGAGCAAGTATTATAAAAATGATAAAGACAGAAAAAAGGAAAAAAAAATCTTAGAAGATGCCACAGCAAACATAAAAGGTAGAAAATGCTGCCTAGGATTTATTGAGGGAACAGAAAGGCAGATGAAAGGGGCATGTGGTAGTTTTTTTCCTAATTCCTGAAAGGGAAAGAAGTTGCAAAAACAACAAATAAATTTCTGATACATTTCACCTGCTTAAAAAAAAAAGAACACATTCAGCAAAGAAGCAATTGCTATTCAAATAACTATGAATGGGAGCAGCCTGCTGAGAACTGAATAGTGACAGCTAACATTTATTGAACACTTGCTATGTGCCAGGCTCAGTTCTAAACAATTTAAATGTATTAACCTATTTAGTCTTTGTAATAATTCTATCAGGAACTGAAGTCAAAGAAAATCTGGAAACAGAGTAAGGGGTGAAAACAGAAAATTCTCTCCTAGCTTCTCAAGGAATATGACTGATATGGTGTCATTCTCAATGTTGAACTTCTTTCACCTGGACATTGTAGGATTCTTGGTCAGCTCCTGAAGGCTGAAAATCCAATGTTTGGTGTTCTCAAGCAAACAAAAACTTCTTAATGAAGAATGTTTAACATTGAGCGCTGGAATGGCCTGGTATATATTTTAGAGGCTTACTATCGTCAAATATGATGCCAAGGACAATTCTGACAAAGGCTTATTGATGGTCAGTGTAAACTGAACTGATTGCTTCAGTCTTGTATTCAGAGAAAAAGAAGCCATTCAAAATAATGTGTATTATTATTATTATTATTATTATTATTACTATTATTACTATTATATGCATAAACAAATGAAAGGACAGCATCTCTGGAAAGGTGTCTAATTATTGTTTCCTTTGTGCTTTTTTTTCTGCTGAGGGGGGCTAAGTTTTAATGGAAGCACTGACCCTAAAAAAATAAGAGGGAATATAAAATATAAAAAGAAATGACAATAAAAAATCAAAGGTGATATTTTCACACTGTTTTCACCATTTCCTCGAATTTTTTTAGTTTCCAGAGAGACCAAGAAATATACAAAGAAAGTGTGTTAAACCCTAAGTTTTCTAGTTAAAAAAAAAAAAAAAAAAAAAAAAAAACCTTCACTTCATGAAGGGTGTCTTTTCTCTTCATCTTAATTTTATGCAAAATTTTCTTTCTGCTCTCTCAGCAGTATTCCCAAATTCTGTTCTAAAGTTGTTCTATGATTGTTTTCAAAGACTTCTGATAAAGTGCTAGAGAGTGTGTGTGCGTGCATGTGTGTGTGTGTGCATGTACATGCACACACACACACATACACAAGTGCATTCATGTGTGTTTTCAACAGTAAAAATAAGAAACTACCTTTCCATTTGGGTTAGAACTGAGATGAAATGAGGAATGGCCGCCACCAAGCAGAAAATGTGCTCACTTTATGTGTGCCAGTTAATTACGACACTTCAGAGGCGCTTCCGAAAGGATAAGGCAAGCTGCATAAATTTAGCTGTAATCCAGGCAGGCAAAACTAATTTGCAGGGGATGGCCTTATCTAGCCACTGCAGCTTTCTCAGAAAATTAACCTTGGATATTTGGGCCCAATTCAGAAAGTGTTTGATTTTTTTTTCCTTTCCCTGCTCAGCATAAGAGAATTTTTGAATTCAATACAATACCTGACTTTTAAGAGGCACGATGAATGCTGTAGGCAGTTCAGAGTTATTACTGACAAGCAAAAATATATTTTTATATATACATATAGATTATTGTCCTTCATGCCCATTATCCTGCCTTCTTACATGTGCATCAGAGGGTTTATCAGTGTAGGTATAGGGAGTTTCTCAGATTAAGAGAAGGATGCAACTCATTTTTAATGTACTTAGAAAAATTCATCAAAGTTCATTGCGGAATAAGTCATGCATACTGACTTGTTCATTCCAGTGGAAATGAAGAAATCCCCATAAAAATAGAAGTTTAATGAAGTGTTGGAGCCAAGTCCTTCCTGTCATTGCAATTATCACTGATTTAGACCCTTGATCTTCCACTTTTAATTAAACTCACACTGCACAGTTAAAAGTTTACCTTATTTTTTACCATGCAATCGTTCATTCCATCAATATTTACTCAAGTCGGTGTGCTTTTCATATATTTTCTCATTTAATCCTCATACTAACCCTGTTGGTATTTCACTATTGTCATCAGCATGTATCAGGCAAGAACTTCCTATGTCAATGCTTCCAATCCATCTTAAAATTTCTCCAAACAATGGCAATATAAGCATAAATAGAGTTCTACAATTTGGAGAGTAACATTTAAGGGCTTTTCTAAAAATACTTTTAATTTTAGTAAAATTTTTTTAAATCCTTTTCGTAATACCTTTAGAATACAAATATATATATATTGTTTCCGTGTTTTTAAATTTTGAATTGCAATATGAACTTTCATCAACAAGTTTGATAATAAAGTCATAATATATCCCACATGACTATTGATAGTGGCTGCGCTGAACTTTAAAGAAAAAGTTTTTTTTTTAAAAATAAAAAATCCCATCTACAATATAATTACTGTTTCACTCATTTCAAACCATAGGAGTTACTTATTTTAAAGTGCCATGAACTCAATTGGCAATAATTGTTCTTGAAGATGTCACAATTAGGCAGAGAGGAATATATTTATAATAATAAAAGAGCCATTTAAAACATAGATTGCACATTGAATCATGAAATGTGAAGCAATGACTCCCATTTGGATCTAAATTTTCTTCATGCTTGCTCAATAGCCAGGACTAAATGTTATAGCTATTTATAGTTATACCCTAGGGTGGCAGGGGGAGGGAATTAGATGGCATAAAGAATCATACATAATACATAAAGACTTAAACTATATTTTATGAGAACTAAAAAATTGAAGAAACTCTAGCTGAAATATGGAAATGTTGCACCAAGCAGAACTTCCTCATATACAATAACCTTCGTAAAGATTTAACAGACAAGAACACAAAAAATCCTTGAACCACTGTGGAGTTATCTGCATTTCTGTAACATGTAGTAGTATATCTTAATGAATAATTTGAACAAATGCAAAGACTAACTTTGAAGGTTGCTAGAAAAAAGACATCATTGTATATGTTAAGGCAATAAATATTGGTAATCTGTTGATCAAAATTACATAGCAACTAAGCAGATGCTTGGCAAAATACTCTTACCTATCTATAAACCATTTTGTAATTGACTTTTAAAAATATGTTCCATTTCAGCCAATTTGTAAAAAGTTGATAAGCTTGATTATAAATAGATCCAATTCACCATAACACTACAACATAGAACAAGGTTCCACAATGGATCACACTCTCCAATAACGACCCACAACATCTAAAATGTTGCATCTGAAGTCAGCGAATTCACAAAATCTACCTAATTCCCAAGGGTCTAATGCAGTCTCTGTAACATAATAGACATAGCATAAATGTTGGACAAATGAACGTATACTTAGATACATGGATGAACCCTATATGGACAAATGGATGAGCCTATGTACTAGGAAAAAAAAAAACAGTTAAATTGTTTATACAAAAAGAGCTTTATGCTTGATCATCTCAGGGCTCTGGGAAGCTCTGGGGTTTCCTTGCTGGTAACTCAAGTATAAAGACCTGAAGCCACTTCCACTAGCTTACCTCTTGCCCCATTCCTCCCAGCCTGCAAACATACTTCCCCTCCAACTTCAGAAGGAGTAATTCTAATTCTAAAAGTTTCCATAATTGGCGATAACTTTGCAAGACTAGTTTAAGTAAAAGTTTGATGCACCTAAAAATTTCCCGAAACCCTTCCAGTATATAAAATAAAGTGCACCTGTTTTCTATTTGTTCAGCCTTTCTGAAAGAATGAGTTAATCTTATTATGTCATACTGCTACACAGAATGTGATTTTTGTTTTCATTGTTTAGCTTGTTTGTCTTATTTTGTTTTCTCTCTGTGCTGGGGATCAAACCAAGAGCCTCTGCCACTAAACTACATCCCTAGCATTTCATTGTTTAGTTTTAACAATTACAAAAAACTATTCCTGCACTTCACCTGACATTTTCTCAGTTATTCAAAAAGGACCTGTCATCATTGATCAACATTCCCTAAATTAAAATAAAAATTTTCATTAGACTACCTTGTATTTTCAGGAATTTACTAATCAAATAGTTTTCATTAACAAAACCTACTCTTTGTTTTATTCAACCAGTATTTGCCAGTTGACCACCATGTCCTGGTGCGTTGCATGACCCTGTGGGTATTACAATTCTATTCTCATCAAGTGATATATTCATTGACTTTTGACTCCTGGAGAACATTGCCTTTTGGAATCATAAGTATACATAGCTTATAGTAATCAGGTTTTTCAAATATATTTTAAACTGTAGCACTCCCTAAATTTTCATCTTTGCTTCACTTGATGAACAACAGCAGAAGTCAGAATTTATTGAGCAGCGGCAACCAAACCAAGTTCTTTAAGAGAAGCACACAATAAAGGAAATGATGAATGTTTTCAAAAGTGGTTTTCACAATCCATGAATATAAACAAAATTATGCATTTAGCAGAGAGCCACATTCATTTTAAAAACTTATCCCTTATCCCAGGGCCTTCTTTTGGGACAAGACATGGTTTTATTTCTTTTAGTATTTCAAGCATTGTTAATAATCATACTGAGGATCATAGTTCAAATTCACCAGATTCTCTGTAGAACTGAGTGGCAGTCACAAAAGTTGGTGAACATTCTTTAAGATGTTCCCAGGAGGATTAATTCATTTAAGTGCAAGAAAAATAATACTAGTATTCCAACACATATTTACGATTATCAGAGATACTAATTGACACAGATGTCTTCCCTTGACCCATATATCAAATGGATAGTTGAGGCATTCTAGGGAAACCAAGCAGTCCTGCCATGGAGTGGAGCATGTGATAGTACCTCTACCTTCCCTTTTTGTCCTTTTTAGCATATTATGACAAATTTCAGTTATGCATGCCTTGATACGTTAAATAGCAGAGTCAATCATTGTAAAATACACACATGAATTAAAAAGATTCATAAATTTAACCTCAGATTAAAAGTAATAAAATCTCAAGTGAACAGTAAACATGGGACTAGCACCTCTACACCCACAGCAAGCTCAGTCATATTATAAGTCTAAAGGAACACTAATCCCATCTGCGAAAACACCAGCCTAAAACTTCCAAAGTTATAAAACTACTTCAGTGATAGATTCCATTCTAATTAACTATGGTCTATCAAAAAAAAGTTATTTCTAAAAGATTATATAATCTATTTTTATCATCTTTTCACCCCATTTTTATGTATGTTATACATAAAGTAGTCTACAGTATAATTTATACATAAATAAATAACAGGAGACACATACGGAATTATTTTCCTAATAGGCTCACACAATTACAAACTTTGGAGCCCACTGACTCAGGAGATTGAACTCTACTGCTACCAAGAATCCAGGCAGAGATACAAATGCCCTTTCCATTTTTGTTAAAATCCTGGAACTTTCCTACTTCCACAGTTAAAAGATGATGACTGAAAAAGATGCACAGCTATTGCAGAAATGAGACACTCCCAATTCTGTTATTCCTAGTAATGTGCCTCTCATTTGAACTTCACATAAGTTCATATAAAATGTCTTTTAATATTATCCACTAGAGAACTAACAAACAGATTCTAGTACAACTGTTTATCTGCATATTTAGCCTTATATCTGTCCAAAGCAGAGTGGTAAGTCAGATTCTAATATTTAATATGTTAACCTGATTTCTCTTGAGATGTGGGCTGAGGATCTGTGCCATTAGGAGTGTGTACACTGGACAGATGGTCAGGATGAGCCTTCATTGTCTAGCCACACATATCCTCTAGCCCAAGGGAGCTTCATGTCTGCTGCTATCTGGCAGGCCTTAGGAAGACTAGGAACTGGAATTGGTTTCCAACTGGAATTTAAAATAACTCTCTTTAGGTCTAGATCTCCCATGGGGATATCTTATTTCAGTCATTATGTCCATTATTTAAGCTTTTCCTTGAACTTGATTTGGGTCTAAGCCCTCATTTTCAGATCACAAGCCCAGACATATTCCTGTCTTCTAGATTCGTGTATTCAACACCCCCTAAATATATGAAGGGACAAAGTTATAAATAGAGAAGAAATGCTCTGATAAGTGATATAACAGAGATATGAATAAAGTAATATGGAATAACTAGCTAACTCAAGAAAATTTAGGGTACACTATATTTTAAATAGGCCCAAGGGCACTCAAGGACAGAGATAGAATTGTGCTGCCTGGGCTAAAGAATGGAGGCCTGGGTGTTCATGATGGCAAATTAGAACTTAATAGGCTGTGTAGTCTGAGTAGAAACTGCATGAGTGAAATCAGAGAGCGGAAATGGAGAAAAAGGGGAGACAAAGTGGCAGAATGTGAGGCCAATAAAACAGATGGAGTAGGTTGGGGTTTTAATGCTTTTATAGAATTTAGATATTATCTTGGGGTATTAAAAAATCCTCATGGACTTTAAGTTATAAGATTGTTTAAATTTACTTTTCCTTAGAGCTCCTGTGAGCTTCTACTTCTCCCCCATTTTGCACCTTCTGACCCAATATTTACTATGAGCCTTGACTGTGTTTCTGAAGCCGTCACATCTTCCTGATGGTGGCTGACCCACCATCTCTTGCACAAGGACTTTACAATGTGCTCTGGCTATATTATCTGTACTCTTTCATAATGACTCTGACCTTGGCTTTGACTTACATTAAACTCTCAATGATGTAATTGGAAAAAAAAAAAACTTTTGAATATTGTGCTTTTCAGATCCAAAACTTTATATTTTAATGTTTAAGGAAATTTAAACACTGTTGAAAGTTCTATAAAGAGAATTGGAATAATTGAACAAGTCTTTTTCTGATCTTAGTAATTTAGGAAAGTAAGTTAAAAACCATGTCTTCAATTATTCTTTGTTTTATTACTTCTATAAAATTGTAATGACATGAATTCCCCTTTCTACACTTTGAAGGTGAAGCTGTGCACCTTTACAGACTGGGAGAAGAGGTACTCAGCTGCCTCTGAACAACTCTGGCTACATCACAGCTGTTTAAGTGTCTTCATGTGGATTTTCAGTATACAAAACTGAGGGTTGCAGGAAATCACAGAAGTTATAATTGTGGCAGCAGAAACTATTAAATCACTCCTGAAATAGCCAAATTCTTGCCATATTTCTCATGTCTGCACTAATAGACTGCTGTTTGGTTAAATCTTTTCTTCACTTTTAATGTTTGTAGGTTAGTCACAGAAATGATTACAAACATCCTCTATAATGGCTTTTAAACGAACAAAAGCACAAATAATTATAATAACCAAGAAGGCTCTTGTTAAGGTTTGGAATATGAGGTGTTTCCCAAAAGCTCATGTGTCAGACAATGCAAGAATTTTCAGAGGTGAAATCATTCAATCATGAAGGATTAACTGAGTGCTAAGTGTAGGCAGGTAGGGTGTGGCTGGAGAAGGTGGGTCACTGAGGGTGTGCCTTTGGGGTTTATGGTTTGCATTTGGCGAGCAGAGCTCTCTGTGCTTCCTACCTGTGGTGTCCTCAGCTGCTTCCTTATACCACGCCCTTCCACCATGATGTTCTGCCTCACCTCTAGCCCAGAGTTGTGGAGCTGACCATGGAATAAATCTCTGAAACCATGAGCCAAAGTCAGATTTTCCTTCTCTACACTACTCTTGTCAGGTCTTTTGGTCACAATGATGAAAAAGCTAACTAAAACAGATCTCAAGATTAACTAATTATTAACAAATTCTGCACACTATCTAAAAACACAAATTCCCAAAACATTATTTTCACAAAATAATTTCTGTACATTTTGTTCCTCTAAGCACAACTTTTCACAGATTGCTCTTCTAGAAATCAGCTACAGTGGTATCTAGTGAAAGAAGTTTTACTACGAAGATGTCAAAACACTAAGTGGTTACTTTTTAATTTAGCCTAAGGTAGAATTCTGTAGTTTAAAGTCAGTGATCCATTGTGAAATTCAATTTCCCAACTGTTTAATTTATGTATACAATTTAATGATATTTAATATGGTATGCACATCAAATTGCAGTAATGTTCCAAATAAAAATCTAGGACAGGATTCCAAAAATACCTGAAGGTTGTTTTTTTTTTTTTTTCTGAAGACAATCAGTAAGCATTTAAAAATTAATTTTGTCTTACTCATTATGAAATGTGTACCATTAAAAGACTAAAAATAGTTAGCCATTTACTTGTGAAATATAGAAATGAATAGGCCAAATTGTTTTTCCTACTCATATCTAGTTGCTGTTTCAACTACCTATATTGATGATAGCGAACTAAATTCAACTTTTTCAGAATAAACCTTAAAACATACACAAAAAGACTTTTCTTTGTCTTTCTTGATAATAAAGTAAGTCCATCATCTCATTTGCTCACTTTGTGGGGTGTCTTAGGGGTCATCAGTCAGTGAATGATTCCTTGATGAAAGAAGAAGAAAGAGGAAAACTTCACAAAGATGTCTGAAGTTCAGGTCCAGGTGAGAATCCTCAAGGGGTAGAACACCTCATTTCAACCCCTGTGAATGTTTCTCAAGTGCTTAACCAACAACAAAACAGGGTCTCTTCCCTGTAAGAATAACTTCTATTGGAGCTAAGTGAAAATATTGGTCAAACAAGGTCGTCATGAAAGGTATACAGCCCACAGGCTGGACCAGGCCTTCGGGTACATTCTCTTTGACCCATAAAGTTTGTTGTTGTTGATTTAATCTTACTAATCTCCATTATTGAAAAACAAAAGATTTCTCATAACATTCCAGTTGAAGACTTCTCTTGAGGAAAACAACAGCTGGGGAGAAAGCTCCCTGGTAAAGCACATACTTAACATCCATAAGAACCTGGGCTCCACCCCCAGCACCTCAAGAAAGAAAAAAGGAAGGAAGGATGAAAGGGAGGGAGGGAAGAAAGGAAGGGAATAAAAGGAGAGGAGAGGAGAGGAGAAAAGAGAGAAGAAAACAAAAGGAAGCACGCCTGTAATCGCAGCAACTCAGGAGGCTAAGGCAGGTGGATCATGAGTTCAAAGTCAACCTCCACAACTTAGTGAGGCCCTAGGTAATTTAGCAAGACCCTGTCTCAAAATAAAATATAAAAAAAGGGTTGGGGATGTTGCTCAGTGGTTAAGGCTCCTGGGTTCAATCCCCATGACCTAAATAAATAAAAGAGAGAGAGGGAGAGAGGAGATCTGGCAACCCTAGATCTGCCTGCATTCCCACATTCCCACCATCAGTGGGAGCCCAGTAGGCACTTTTCTCCTTTAACAAAGCAATGGCTTGTCCAAGCCACCAAGGTCTGGTGAAGCTGCTTTACCCACTTGTGCTCTCTGGCTAGTCCTTGCAAACATTTTAAGTAAAAATTACCCTAATTCTAATTTTTGCCACTTATTACTAATCTGACAAACTTCTTTTTTCAGTGAGTAGAAATCTACTGACAAGTCAAAGGGTCCGCTCTATTATACTAGCAATGAACATGCTAATGTCACATTCAAATTAAATTTGTACAATCACCCAAGTGAAAACAAATCACTTACCATTGTGGAAAAATATATCAGGAAAATTTTCAATTGGATATTTCTCTCTAATATTCTGACTTCATGACACTGAGAGAAGATTTAGAATACTACTGAAAAACTTACCCTGGAATAGTTGGTATGTTAGTCAGTTTTTTGTCACTATGACCAAAATACCTGACAAAAACAAGGAGGAGAAAAGTTTTATTTTGGCTCACATTTTCAGAGGTCTGAGACAATGAGCAACTGAAGCTATGCTTTGGTCCTGAGGTAAGGCAGAAAAACATGGAGGAAGGGCACGGTGAAAGAAAGCTGACCAACTCATGGCAGCTGGGAAGTGGGAGAGATGGAGTGCAGGGGGCTTAGAGGAAGGGGTTGGGGACAGATACATTCCCAAAGGCCATGTCCCACTGACGTACTTCCTCCAGCTATGCCCCATCTGTCTATCATTAAATTCATTCAAATGGATTAACCCATTGATATAGCCAGAGTCCTCATACTGTTTCCGCTGTTGACCGGTGACGAGTTCTTGCTTCCCCAATGTTGAAGAATAACACCAAAGAAGCACGCCGAGGCAAGGTCAGAGTAGAAATTAGAAGTTTATTAAAGGACAGCAGAAAAGACTTCTCCCGGAGGAAGAAGGGGACCCAAGAGGTGGAATCCGTGGAAGGGATGTTGTCTCCCCTTTTTATAGTTCTTTCAGTGATGGAATGTAGGTGGGAAGGCCCGCGGGGTGGGACACAGGTGGGCCAAAGAAGTAATCTGGTCAGGAAGGACTTCTGAGTCAGCACCTTTTTGCTGGGGGCTGTTCATTGACATTTCTTTGAGGTGGACTTTGGCCTAGGGCCTTTTCAGGACTTCATTAACATTCCATGAGTTGTCCTGCATTTCCCGGAATCATTGCCAGCATGGCCTCCATTTTAGATTTCACTCGGTATTAGACCCGATTTACCTAACTACACTGACTACCTAACTTTAAATCTGGCTTCAATACCCCAACTGATTCACCTCTGAACATTGCTGCATTGCCTAACACATGGGGTATGGGGGGATATTTCAGATCCAAACCACAACAGTTGGTAAAAAGAACATAAGTGTATACTGTAACATTTTTAGTGGAAAACTTTGGAAAAAGCATAGATTTTAGGTGAATTCAACTAGGGCTCAGATTCTCCATCACTTAACATATAAGTTTCAATTCTTGATTGGAAAAATACCTACTCATTTGTTCATTCATTCATTCACCAAATATTTACCCAACAACAACCTGGGCAAAGTGCTGTGCAAAGCTGTGGAGATCCAGTATGTGTAAAACATCTGTCCCCTGGCCTCCTAGGCCCTATTTTGCAGCTAGGGAAATAAATATTAGACATCTAATTATACAAATCCATGTTTAATTACCATTGTGGCAACTCTGAAGGAAGAGCATTAACAGGGAGTCTTGACCTCTCTAATCCGGAGTCAAGGAAAGCTCCTGGAGGAAGTGAGATCTGACATAAGTTTAAAAGGATGGGGAGTAATTAAATATGTATATCAGGGAGGAGAGGCCTGAAGAGAAGCAGCAGCAAACTGGAGAGTGACGGGAGCAAAAAGAATCTCTGCTTCTTCTAAGAACTGGAAGAGGGTCTGAGAGAAGAAATGCAGAGAGCAAGGCAGGGATAGAAGAGGCTGGTGAAATAGGCAGGGGCCCTAGTATGTATATGAGTATTCTGGTTTCTATTCTAAAGGCAAGGGGAAGCTACCGAAGGGGTTTTTGACAGACTTTGAAAAGGTCACTTGGCTGTAGCACAGAGAATGGATTCAAAAGAGAAAAATGTGGGTGGAAATATTGGAAAACCATTGCAGCAAACCAAAGGAGAACATCTGTAATCAAGAATGGGAAATGGAGGAAATCAACTTTGAGAAATATTGGACATTCTTTTGTACATGAAGGGAATGAGGTGGACATGGTCAGTTTTGGACATTCTGAGTTTAGGGATCCTAAGATATTCAAATGAGCTGGGCTCGGTGGCACAGGCCTGTAATCCCAGTGGCTCGGGAGGCTGAGTCAGGAGGATTGCGAGTTCAAAGCCAGCCTCAGCAATGGTGAGGCACTAAGCAACTCAGTGAGACCCTGTCTCTAACTAAAATACAACATAGGGCCGGGGATGTGGCTCAGTGGTTGAGTGCCCCTGAGTTTAAATCCTGGTACCCCAAACAAAAAAAGAAAAGATATTCAAATGGAAATGCCCATTAAGTAGTGGATACATATGGATACAGTTGCATGCCATTTTACCCATATTGCCATCAACAATAGTTGGCATGTACCATGGTGATTCTATAGCATTATAATGGAGCCGAAAATTTCCTATCATCTACTGACATCTTAGCTTTTGTAATGTCATAGCACAATGCATTACTCACTTTTGTGTCAATGTCTATATAAATCAACCCAGTGCACTGACAGTCATATAAAAGTCTAGCACATGCAATTATGTACAGTATGTAATAATTGAAAATGATAATAAACAACCAGGCAACTGGCTACTATTAAACTTTTTATCATTATTTTAGAGTGTAGTCAACTTATAAAAATATTTTACTATAAAAGAGTGTACCATGAACACCAGCAGCAGCCTCATACATTTTATGTATACTATATCTCTTGATTGATATATTATTCTCTTCTTTGATATAATCTTATATATCCTAGTTTATAATGAACCTAGTACCAAATAGGTAGTGGTAGGATATATCATCTATATTTGTATTAGTACACACTACAATGTTCATATAAGGACAAAATTGTCCAATGATGTATTTCTCAGATCATAATCCCATTAATAAATAACATAAAACTGTACAGAGTTCAAGGGAGAAATCAGAGCCATAAAATTAATGTACATATATTACCTCAAATATGTTAGGAAACTTCAAGATAAAAAGTGCCTAAGGATGCATAAAGCATAGTAGGTACTCACCCCTATCCAAAGCAACCTCATCATCTACTTGGGGAATTTCTTCCCTGTAGTAAAGACATGTAGTCTTTGATCCCATTTCCTGGATTCCTAAGATCCATAAATGAGAAGTAGTTGTTTGGATTCCATGTACTATCCAGGCTCTTTTTATTTTTACGTGATCTCCAATGTGTCTAGGGCCATCCCACAGGCCACTGATAATAATGGAAGTTAGGCAGTGGAGCCCTTGCCAGCCAGGAGAGTAAGCAAATAAGAACCCCAAGTTTCATGTAGAAAGTTTCATTGGTAAAGCATGTGTTAAATTCACAATGTTCAAATTCCAAATCACAAAGCAGCATTTTTCAAAAGAAACTATTGTTCTGAGAAACAGTTACATTTCTCAGTCTGTGTGCTCCCTCCTTGACTTTTACGAACCCCTAGTCATTCTGGGTTTCTTACACGGTGGTTATATTTATAGCTTGAACACAGCCCTTTCAGAAAACATGTCATTTGGGAGAAAATCAGCCCTAGTAACAAGATACTACTTACCAGAACTCTAGGTGCAAGGCTATTCCCAAGAAAGAAATGTATAGGCATTTGCTGAGAGGAAGATTTGCTGTATAAAAAAAAAAAAAGAAAATACATGTCTCCCCTATCCAAGCTCCAAATGAAGCAAAAACACCTCTCTTCCTCCCACCCACTTCCCCCTAGAGCAGGTTATTATTAATCTCAAGAAACTGAGTAGGTGAGTATATATAATCCATGTTCAGAATTTATAGCATACATCCAAATTCCATATATTTCAATTTTAAAAGAATCCTCAGAAATATAATTCTTGTCAGTCAGCTACTAACTGCCTCCACATTGTTCTAAACACAAGTGGTTGAAGCTTTTATTTTTCTTGGCCTATATTGACTCTTTTGCACTAAAGTGTTTTACCTCTACTGAGAAATGACAAATGATGCTATTTAAGAAAGGTTTGCAATCTAGCTGGATGTGGTGGTGCATTCCTGTAATCCTATCAACTCAGGAGACTAAGGCAGGAGAATTACAAGTTCAAAACCAGCCTCAGCAACTTAGCCAGGTCCTTAGCAACTTAATGAGACCCTGTCTCAAAATAAAAAATAAATGGGAGTAGGGATATGGCTGAGTAGTTAGGCAATCCTGGGTTCAATTCCCAGTAATAAATAAATAAATAAATAGAAAGGCTTGAGATTTAAAATCAGATTTACTTAAGCAGAATTGATAGATAATTAGATGGATAAGCAGGGTGATTGATAGATAGATAGATAGATAGATAGATAGATAGATAGATAGATCAACCTTGTATGAAATCTTTAGGTTTTGTGTGAATCAGCCATATCAAGGACGTCTTTCCTTTTTTTCCAATCTAACATTGAATCCTCATATAATGGAATCAATTAAATTTTTATGAGACACAAAATACTGAAAAACACTAAGACACTATAAGGTAAGGAAAATTTTCATTATCTTCTATAAAAAATTTAAACTGATATAAAAGCACAATCTATTAACCTATGTCACAGCTCCCATATTCTCTATGATCAAGACCAGTGACAACTTGCAGTGTGCAGAAAGCAGCACAGAATATTAGATAGGCTATTGACTGTGGGACTTTTGGCAAGTCACCTAAATGGAGCCTTTTTGCCACCTCTATATGAAGTGATAATTCCTACCAGGGAAATTATTTGTCACATAGTAAATACTCATAAATGGGAGCCATTATTATTTATCATTGTTATAATTATTATATATCTTAATTTCCTATTAATATAATTTATTAAACTATATCACATTATTGATTACATAATGTCAGTTTATTACAGGATTTTAAAAAGATGTTCATTGTCAGGAGCCCTTTAAATGCATTACTCAGTAATTAATAAATAGTCTAGGGTGTTTTCTATCAAAATGTCCCAACAAACCTCAAAAAAGTTGGTCAGATCATTAGATGTCAAATAACTGTGTTCCATCAGGTTGCTATACTTGTTTACATATTTTATTTTTTAATCTGAAGCTGGTTGTATCTTTTGCATACTGATAATTTATAATGAGAACTAGGGATTTTTAAAAAATAATTTATTTAATTGGATTAATTATACTGAATTATATCAAAAAGTATAAAACTATAATTTGTGCTAAACCATTACGCAAACAATGTGCTGATGGAGGTGTACCTAAAATGCTGGAGCAGTTAGTCCATGACAAGAAAAGGACATATCTTATCCAACCTGGCAAAAATACCAACATTTGCAAATGTTCATGTATACATCTATTTTTTTTCTGCTTCTGCTTCAACTATACCTAAACTATCCAAGTGTTAGTCAACTTTTCATCATTGTGATCCAAAACCTGACAAGAACAACTTAGAGGAGAAAAATAAAGTTTATTTGGAGCTAATGGTTTTAGAGGCTCGGTCCATGTTCAGCCAACTCCATCACTGTGGGGCCGAGGTGAGGCAGAACATCATGGTGGTATTTTTAAACTTAAGAGAATTCATCAGATAGGTTACATGGAAAAGAAATAGCTCACATGGCAAAGGCCTTCAGCAAGGAAAGAGGGATTAGGGGATTGTGTTTGGTGAATGTGTGAGGAATGGACATCATTTCTTGAATAAACTAGACAGAGCTCTCTAACCACTACGTAGTCAAGAGAAAAATATTGATTACATCCTTGGTGGATGAGACTCAAGTGGAGCTTCTTTTCTTACAATATAGAGAAAGGAGAAAAACTAACACAGGAACTTCAGCTTATGAGAGAGCTCTTCAACCTAGGGAACACAAGTTGGAAAAGGCAGGAATTTTAAACAAATAATTTATTGATCCTCAAGATCTATATATTCTGTCCAAAGCTATATATTCTATATATTCTTCCTTTGGAACCATTGAGGTACAGGTTCTTCTCTTTCTACTCTTCCTTTCACACTCACCTGCCTTCCATGTAACAAATGAGTCACAGCTTTCGCATGGTCATTGCCTTCCAAAAGGTAAACCTTACATAGCTACAAAGGAATAATTTAACTATTCCTTTAATCGAGGTTCCATAATCAATCCTCCCCACCACATAATTTGGTATATTAAGTTTAACAATTATATGTGAAATTTTGTAATATGTTTATATTGATTTGATCAAGTGTGTGTTCATATCGATAATGTTTATACAAGATAGGGTGTTATGGTTTAGATACTAGGTGTCCCTCAAAAATCTCGTGTGAGATGATTGGGTTATGAGAGCCTTGACCCAATTAGTGAATTTATCCACTGATGGGGATTAACTGAGTGGTAACTCAAGGTGAATAGGGTGTGGCTGGAGGAGGTGGGTCACTGGGGGCTTGCCTTTAGGGTATATATTTTATACCTGGTGAGTGGAGTCTTTCTCTGCTTTCTGATCATCATGTGAGCTGCTTTCCTCTCTGCCACACTCTTCTGCCATGATGTTCTGCTTCACCTTGAATCTCAAGGAATGGAGTCAGCTGTCTATGGGCTGAGACCTCTGAAACTGTGAGCCCCTCAATAAACTTTTTCTCCTCTAAAATTGTTCTTGTTGGGTATTTAGTCACAGTAGCAAAAAAAAGCAGACTAAAACATGGGAGGAAAGCTTAATATTTAAAGCCTTTGGATATATGAAAAAATTCAATTTATAAATGACTTTTGTTATAAACAAGTATGATAGGGTGACCAATAATAGTCCTTCAAGCACAAAAGTATATTACATTATACTTTTGTATAAAATGCTTTGCAGAAAATGGAACAGAATTACTAGTTCAAGGAGAAAGAACAATGTGAATTTCCAACTGATTATACTGGATATCTCTGTCTCTGTCTCTTTCACTCTCTAGTCAGCTTTGCATCACTGTGTCTAAAGTATCTGACAAGAACAACTTACATGAGAGAAAGTTTATTTGGCTCATGATGTCAGAGCTTCAATCCGTGGTAGACTGACTCCATTGCTCTGGTCCAAAAATAAGGCAGCATATCATAGAGGAAGGATGTGGTAGAGGGCAGCTGCTCCCCTTATGGCATCAAGGAAGCAGAGAGATGGAATTACAAGGCAGATGCACCCTTCCAGCACATACCCCCAGGGACCCAATTCTTCCAGCCACACCCCACTGGCCTCTGGTTACTGCCAGTTCATTCAAACTGGGATGGACTGATTAGGTTTCAGCACTCATACTACAATCACTTTGCTTATAAATGCTTTTATATTAACACAGCAGATTTGAGAGGACGCCTCATATCCAAACCATACATACATACATACACACATACACAAAAACACATGCATTACATGCACACATACACACACACAAACTTTCATGTAAATATATAATTTGATGAATGATTATCAAACTACTCATGACTTTTTTGTTTTGCTTTGAATACACTTTTTAAAAATGATGGAAATTTTAATTTTTGATGCCAATATGTATAACATACTAGAAATTACATGATAATTATTTTTAAAATATCTCAGTTGGTTATTAAAAATTATAAATATCTATTTAAAATATATGAAGAGGACATGTTATGGTTCGGATATGAAATGTCCCTCAAAGAAGTCTCATGTGCTCAAAGGAGGGGCTTTGGGGATTAATCTATTTGTTGGATTAATCCACTAATAACTGTATGAACTACTGGAAGGTGAGATTTAGTTGGAGGAAGTATGTCACTGGGGGGTGTGCCCTGGAAGGATTTGGAAGGATTCATCTTCTCTCCAGCCCTTTCCTCCTCTCTTCCACTCTATCTCTTCCCCACTCTCTGATTTTGTGCAGCCATAAGCTGAGCAGCCAGTATGCACCACACTCTTCCACCATGATATTCTACCATTTCTGGCCCAAAGAAATGGATCTGGCTGACACTGGGCTGAGACCTCTGAAAGTGTAAGCCACATAAACTTTTCCTCCTTTAAGTTTTCCTTGTCAGATATTTCAGCCACAGTAATGAAAATCTTACTAAGACAGTACCATTTTATAAATAAATATATATATATATATATATATATATATATATATATATATATATATATATATAGAGAGAGAGAGAGAGAGAGAGAGAGAGAGAGAGAGATGTGGGCAACAAAAGAGACCACAGGCTTAGAACTAAAAGGCCCTTGAGGGTACTGGCTACCCCTACCTCTAAAGTAGAAGAAAATGAAGAAAAGAAGCAGCTGTTGCTGGTGAATACACACACACACACACACACACACACACACTGTCTTTCCCTTATTCCCTTTGCCTATCTTCACCAGCTCCATCGCTGGCGCACTACTTAGGTCCAAGCCTTTTCTTCCCTGGTAAGAACTTAAAATCATGGAACCATAAAGTACTCCAGGACAATGACATTTGAGTTTCACCTGGCTTCCACCCTAGACTGAGCCACATACTATAACTAGAGGATGCAGCAAGGACACTCCCAAGAAAGTGACAGCCAGGACCTGGAAGGAGCGCCTCTGGGTTAAAAGCACAAAGACTTTTTGAGTGAAGATGGCCGCCGACCACTTCAGAAGTTGAACAATCCCCAGAGACAAGGCTGTAACTGCAGACACTGAGCAGCTCCACACACTCAGCCTAAAAGATGAAAGAGTCAGCTTTATAGAAAGAAGCAATGAAACACTTTGTGTGCCCTTCCAGGACCTTGTCAGGAAAGAAAGATTTGGGTTCAGTGATAGGGAGTGGGGCTAAGAGCCAGAGACAGGATGGCATTGCCCCTTGTCCTTTGCTGTTTCATGTTGAAGACCTCTGTGGTTTATGGGCCACACCTATAGATTTTTGTTTTGTGAGCTTTGAAAACCTGCCTTAGAATTGTTGTCACTGTCCTCTTCAATTCTAGTGTCAAAATCACACAGAGAGCTAAGAAAATATTTACTTAATTAAGGTTTAAACATGCATAATTGAGGGAAAAAATAGCTTGAGATGCTAAAATTTTTCATGTTGATTTTCCACATTAATCAAATTCTGAAGATAATTACTTAATCTTCCACTTCATTTGCCTGAGTAGATCAGACTGCCTCCACCTGAGGGGAAAACACCAGATCGTGACATTTTCAGGGCCATTTTCAGACCACAGGATGGCAGATTTAGTTTTGCCAAGGGCAGAAACAATGGGAAGGGTGATCCAAGTGTTTAATATCACCAAAATATGTCAGTAGCAATGATTTTCTCTCTTCCCCACACATAAATATACACATTTTCATTTGTTTTCCAAGATGTAAATTCACTTATAATGGTTGGTTGGTTTTTTCTCCACAAACCATAGCCAAGAAAGTAAGCCTTTACAATTTATTTCTGACCCAAGAAAGTCCTCCGAAGTTCCCTTAGATAAATCTTTCTTCATACCTGGGAGCCATGTGCTGTGACTTGGAGAAATGAGCACTCCCTTGGAGTCGGATGACCTCAATTCCAACCCAGCTCTACCATTTATTATTTGTGTGACCTTAGCACCTCCTACACTTTCTCATAAAATGAAGATAGTATCTGCCTCAAGAGGCTTTTAAATAAGAATATAAGTAAAATTGAAGTCAATGTTAATTTTCTTCCTTTCTTTTTGACAACTGAAAGGCATTATCAAAGCATAAAGTGCTTGGCTTTGAATTGGTATCCATTTGAGAGCAGAAGAACAATGTAATGAAATAGAAACAGACAAGTATAAGGATAGATTTGTGGATTCAGCAAAAGGACCAACATTAGAAAAGGCCAAAACCTGCAAATTACATGAAACTAGGTCAATTGTTCAGGAGTTTTTGTTTTTTTTTTTTCTGGTTATAATCAGCAGTTACAAACTTAAATCGCTTTCATTCATGAATATTAAACCAAATATGTCTAATTTAGCCTACATTGATATCCCAACACAAATAAATGAGTCATATAATGAATCACATAAGAATAATAAATTTTTAAATGAAGGAAATATCACAGGGTGATCTTAAGGAACTAATTTTAATTTTTAAAGCAACTAAAGATCATTGGAATGCCCGTGGAAAATATTTTAGGAAATGATGGTGGTGATGGTGATGGTGGTGGTAGGGGTGATGATGATAGAGATAAATAGCTAAGGCTTCCTCACACTGTATTCCAGGTACTACTAGCTGAGGTCTTCATGTGTTACAGGCATTGATGGGGAGGTTCCACAAATGTTAATTCCTTTGAGTATCGTGACAACCCTACAAAATAGATATCGTGATTACTATCATTCCCACAGTCAAGATGAAAAGTGTGAAGCACAGAAAGTTCCCTCTGATGGCATGGTGAAGAGTGATGGAGCACCTCTGGATTCTTCATGTTTAGTCACTACCCAGTAATATTTCTGCAAACAGTCTGTGGGAACTAAAGAAACTGGAAATAAAAATAACCAGCCAAAGGAATTATTCCTTCTGACCCGTTTTTCACTCAATGTGCCCAGGTAGTTGTTGGAACCAAAAAAAAAGGTGGGAGAAAAGAAGAAGAATGTTCTGTCTAAAATTGACTTTTGGAGTGGTGTAGGTGCAGTGGACTCAAGCCCCGAGCGCCACCAAAAGGCTTCACAGTCTCGCCTCTCAGGGTGGCAGGACCCTGGACGAGGCGGGATTCAGCCCCTTCACTGGCGGCCGTTGGCCACTAGTGATTTGAATAACTGGAGAAAGCAGAATGCTAAGTTCTCGGAAACCCATCAGACCGACCCTCCTGGACAGCGCTGTCTACCCGCAGCCCGCCTGGGACGACCGTGGACAGTGGCTGCGCAGCCTCCGCGACCAGGAGAGGGAGCGCAGCCAGACGGAGGGAGGTCGGAGACCCTGGGGATGGCGGCGACCCAGACGGATCCAGATATAATGAACAGCGCCTTTCCTCTGAGCCGCCCAGACAGGACCATGGGACTGCATACGGCTGAAGGCAGGCACCTTGGAACCTATCCATTTGGCCCTGGTATACAGAGTTCATCAGGGTTAGGAGGAATCTCCAGGCGGCTGTTTAGAGAGGTTACTGGAGGCCTTTAGACAGTCCACCCCCAGAAACAGAGGAAAACCGGCGGCAGTAGTGATGCCTTTGTAAAGCAGTGAGCGCCAGACATTAGAAGAAAGTTACAGAAGCTGGACGATTTGGAAGGGGAAACCAGGACTTGCTGGCCACAGCCCAGAAAGTGTACAACAAGCGGGACTGGCCAGAGGACAGACAAGTGAAGGCGACCGGGGAGATGACCAAGTCCTGGTAACAGCAATAAGCGGCAGCGACACCCTCCCCCCACCAGAGGACCGCCAGAGGGTAAGAGGAGCCCTGCGGGAGGAAGGCAGGATCTGCAAAAGAATCAGAGTGTCTATTGCAAGGGAATAGGGCACTGGCTCAAGGACTGTCCCAAAAGGTCTAGGGGCCAAGGAGAGGGGAGGCGCCTTTGCCCTATTCTAAGCATGAACAACCCAGATAGTGACTAGGAGAGTTGGGCTTCGGCTCCCCTCCTCGAACCCAGGGTGACTCTTAAGGTGGAGGGGACTCTGATAGACTTTCTGGTTGGTGGACGCTGGAGCTCAGCATTCCGTCCTGTTGAAACTCCAAGGAAAGTTACCAGGAAAGACATCCTGGGTACAGGGAGCTACTGGAATGAGCCAAATTCATGGACTACCCGAAGGACAGTGGACCTAGGCATGGGCGGGGTATCCCACTCGTTCATGGTGATCCCAGAATGCCCCTACCCCTTGTTGGGAATAGACTTACTTACCAAAAAGCCCCATCCAGGTATTAACTCTTGCCCTGGAGGATGAATACTGGCTTCACCAGCAGCTGGTACCCATTAATGAAAACATACATTACTGGCTGCAATTCTACCCTGAGGCTTGGGCAGGGTGGGGGGCTGGCAAAGCACAGGCCTGCAATCTTCACTGAGTTAGAACCTGGCGCAGACCAGTCAGGGTTTGACATTACCCAGTGTCCATGGAAGCCGGAGTGGGGATAACATCCCTCATCCGGTGTCTGTTGGAATTGGGAGTGCTGAGACCCTGGCAGTCGGCCTGGAGCACTCCTTTGCTGCCAGTCCACAAGCCCCAGTCAGATGACTGTCGGACAGTACAAGACCTGAAGGAAGTAAACAAGAGGGTGATGGACATCCACCCAACTGTCCCCAACCCATACACCCTCCTGAATGCACTTCCACCAGAACGGCAGTGGTACACTGTCCTGGACTTGAAGGATCTTTTTTCAGCCTGCCCCGGCACCCAAAAGCCAGAAATTGTTTGCCTTTGAGTGGACAGAGGTTGAGAAAGGCATCAGTGGACAACTAATCTGGACCAGACTCCCCCAAGGATTCAAAGACTCTCCAACCATCTTCGATGAGGCGCTGCATGAGGACCTGGTGAGTTCAGAACAGAACACCCTGACTTAACCCTTTTGCAGTATGTTGATGACTTGCTGATTGCCACCAAGACCAGAGAGGAATGCATGCCGGGACTAAGGCCTTACTCAGAGCCTGGGAGGCGTGGGTTATCATGCTTCAGCTAAAAAAGGCCCAAATCTGGAAGCCAGAGGTAACTTACCTGGGCTACTTGATAAAGGAAGGACAGTGGTGGCTCACGCAAGCTAGAAAAGAGACTGTGCTAAGAATTCTGAGGCCCCAGACCCCGCGTCAGGTGAGGGAATTCCTGGGGTCAGCAGGTTTCTATAGATCGTGGGTCCCTAGCTTTGCTGAGCTTGCAAAGCCCCTCTATGAAGCCACTAAGGAAGGGCAACAGTTTCAGTGGACTGAGAAAATGGATCAGTCTTTTAACCAAATTAAGACTGCCTTGCTGTCAGCCCCTGCCCTTGGACTCCCTGATGTCACTAAGCCCTTTCACCTGTACATTGCGGAGCACAAGGGAGTTGCCAAGGGAGTCCTGACCCAGTATCTGGGCCCATGGAAGAGGCCAGTGGTGTAACTGTCGAAGAGGCTAGATCCTGTGGGGGCCGGATGGCCACCTTGTCTGAGGATGATTGCAGCCACCTCCCTGATGGTGAAAGATGCAGATAAGCTGACATGGGACAAGAACTGTACATCCCCACACCCCACACAGTTCAGGGGGTGCTGAGGCAATCACTGGATCGATGGCTCAGCAACATCAGACTTCCTCCCTTCCAGGGTTTGCTACTTGACCCTTTCAGAATCAATTTCCAGACACCCTCAGCACTCAACCCCTCGACCCTGCTACCGGACCCAGACTTGGAGACACCTCTGCATGATTGCGCAGGAATTTTGGCTCAGGCTCACGGCATTCAGCATTTGAGAGGACCTTAAGGATCAGCCTTTACCTGATGCTGACCTCTTGTTGTCCAGGTGATAAGCCTGGAGCTTATTGACCTCTGTGGTTCACGGATGGAAGCAGCTTTATCTGAGCTGGTCAGTGCAGCGGTAGTGACTGAGACCCAGGTGATCTGGGCTCAGCCTGTACTAGCTGGGACTTCCACCCAGAGAGCCCAGTTAGTGACACTGACCTAAGCATTAACGCTGGGTAAGGACAAGAAGCTGACTGTGTACACTGACAGTCGCTCTGCATTTGCCACTGCCCACATACATGGAGCCATCTGTAAGGAAAGGGGGATCCTGACCGCAGAAGGGAAGGCTATTAAAAACAAAGAAGAAATATTAGCCCTAATTATTGCACTGTGGCTGCCAAAGAAATTAGCCATTGTCCACTGTCCAGGGCATCAGAATCCCAAAGACCCTGTAGCCAGAGGTAAAAACCTGGCTGACAAGACGGCCTGGGAAGTTGCCCTTCGCAGGGATCCTGTCTTAGTAACCAACCTTCCAGACCCAGGACCCAGACAGCTACCAGACCTTCCCCAATATACTAAAGAAGACCTGGACTGGATTCATAAATTACCCAAGAATGGTACCGGGTGGCGGAAGACCAAGTCACACTACCTGAAAGAATGGGAGAACAGCTATTGCTAAAAATGCACCAGACCACTCACATGGGCACTAAAAGATGCAAGACCTGGTAAGACACACCAAAATAAAGATTAAAGATGCACATTCTAAGATTGATCAGATTGTAGCTAGTTGCAAAGCCTGCCAGCTGAGAAATGCAACCCAGCGTGAGGTCAACTCAGGATCGCGACAGAGAGGTGATGAGCCTGGAGCTTATTGGGAAGTGGATTTCACTGAGGTAAAACCAGGAAAATATGGTTATAAATATCTGTTAGTTTTTATAGATACTTTTTCAGGATGGGTTGAAGCATTTCCCACCAAGCATGAGACAGCACTGATGGTGGCAAAGAAGCTACTAGAAGACATGCTGCCCAGGTATGGCCTCCCAGTAATGAGAGAGTCAGACAATGGACCAGCTTTCGTTTCCAAGGTAATTCAGAGCTTGGCTAATGTTTTGGGGACCAATTGGACACTACATTGTGCATATAGACCCTAAAGTTCAGGACATGTAGAGAGGATGAATAGACTCTAAAAGAGACCCTAACTAAATTGTCCATGGAGACTGGCAGTGACTGGGTGGCTCTCCTTCCCTATGCCCTGTGTAGAGTGCAGAACTCTCCGTACAAAATAAGACTTCCCCCTTTTGGAATAGCGCCCCCTTTGATTCCCAATTTACAGTCTGACTGACTTGCTGAATTTGATGATTACCAGCTTTTGCAATCCCTCAGGGCCCTGCAGCAGGCCCACCAAGATGTGTGGCCACAGCTGAAGGCCCTCTATGAGACTGGACCACCTCTGGAACCTCACCGCTTCAGGCCAGGAGCCTGGGTGTTCCTTGAGAATTGATCATGTCTATGGCAGTGCCTAACATTAAGGATTGTCATTTTCTTGATCAAGAACCTAAGAACGGGGGCTGAGGGTGTGGCTCAGCGGTAGAGCACTCGCCTTGTACATGCGAGACCCTGGGTTTGATCCTCAGCACCACGTAAAAATATATGAATAAAATAAAGGTATTGTGTCCAACTACAACTGAAAAATAAATATTAAAAAAAAGAACCTAAGAACCTATAGAGTGAAATTGTATTGAGTAATTTGAGTGAATAAGGCATTGAAAGGGGAAAAAAAAATAAAAAATAAAAAAAATAAATAAAATTGACTTTTGACTTTTATTCATGCAAGTTTAGCTAACCTCTTAGCAGTTTATTGGAAGGACTTATCAACAGAAAAAATCCTCAGAAGATATTCATGGTTTTTGTTTTTACTAATAAGAAAGACAATGTCAATGAAATACCAATATAGTTGAGAACTTTTAAAAGTACAGCTACTTTTATTTTTATATGCAGAATAAAAAGGTTAGCATATTATAAAACATATGTTATAATAGGTTCCCATTTACCAAGATGAGACATGGTAATGACATTTTCTATAGGACTCAAACCATGAAAGGGTAGAGATGCCTGCCATGCGTGAAGTCTTGATATCACCATCATCACCATCATCATCACTTTTATTTCAGAACTTGTGAAACAGTACTTTTGTATGGAACCACATTCTGTTTAAGAAAGTGAATCCTATTTGTCACTGGCAAAACAATCATCGCTAGTCAGTCCATGCCTAAAATTTGACTTGATCATAACATATTCAGCAACAATTTATAAAATCAATTTGCATGATTGTCAAAATTCTACACTAGTACCCAAGAGCCCTATATAACTTTTGACACCATTCATGCATCTCCAGTGATCACACACGCCTTCGTAGAGAAACTTTTATGTAGAGAAATAAGAAGAAAACTCAAAACAACATAATTTCTGTGTCAGGAAACCAATTCATATCTAATAAAGAATTGCATAGCATTGGTAATAACAAAAGCAACAATCAATTATTTAATATAATACTGTTTGAACTTAGCCTAGAATTCATAAAGACAGTGCCTTTAGGTCTTTGCCAGATTGAAAATTCTTTCAGGCACTAAATAATTTGGGGTGACTGTCATATGACTAAGCTTCAGGATGAAATAGAGAGTTTGTCAGCAGATGGTCTCAGACCTTGTTTTGTAGACTCTATTTCTGTTCTTTCTAATAGAAACTGGATTCTGTGCAGGAGACCAAGGAATGATGGACAGCAATAAGATGACCAGGTAAAGTGGCACAAAAGGATGGTCAGAAAAAAGTTTGAGATAACAAAATGAATTCAAGAGTGAAAAGAAAAAAGTGTCTCCAAAAATGCCAAATGCCCACCAGTGCATTACCATCGCTCTAAGAGCACACTGCTTATAACTTTCATGAACCACAACCTTTCCATTATCAGAGCTGTCTTCATGAGGAGAATAACTATATTCTCAAATTAATATTTATAGTTTCTAAGGCAAATAGTAAGTTCCCATCTTTTAATATATTATATTGTCTCTTCTTTTTCATTAAAACTAACACACGACAGAGATCAGATCTGATGATGAGGTGATAAAAAGTGAAAAATTGTAAATGTCAGATTCTTAGGTGGCCATAACAGCTTAATGACTGATACCAGTGCAGAAATGTGTATAGATACCATGTGTGCATTAATTAATGTTTTATCAACTGAAAGAATTTTACAAAATTACTTAAAAACAGGAATAAATGAAATTAGTTTTGTTATAAAATCATTTATTTCTAAAATAGTCTTTGCATTTAAATGTAGATGATATGTATAGTATATAAGTCTATATATTATAAGCAGAATATATTTAACAGTTAAAAATCATTATTAAAAAAACATTCTTCAATCATTGAATGACTCTGCCATTCGTTCAAAGTTTCAAAAAATTTTAATGCTATATAATATATATATATTCCCTGCATTCCTTTAAAAGATTTCCTTTGATTCTTAATTACAAAGTAAATTTAGTTCCTGTTGTTTATTTGAAGGTAACTATTTAATGAAAATAACTTAAATCTCTGTCTCAGTCAAAAAATTTTACATGATTTACATTAACAATAATTGAGGAAAGTGATCAAAACAATATTCTTTAGAGAAAAGCAGCTGTAGCATAGAGTCTGTGCTGGTGGTTCAATGGTGGACGAAGCAAAAATGCTTATTGGATCTTAAACAGTGCAGCCAGATGAAAGGAATATCAAGAGTAAATCTCTATTTTTAGCATTATAAGAAGAACAGAAGTAATTATTTGAAAATAACTTCTAGTCTATAATATGCTACGTGCCATTTATGAAAATTTTACATAATACATTATTTCGGCACTATATCCTAAGTTAATATGGAGTTAATTTTACTCCATACCTGATTCATTAGGTAGTTACTCTATTTCTAATGTGCCCCAGGCTATAAGAGCATTTTAAAATATTCTACCAAGAATGAAAAAGCACTGTCAGTTAATGATGGCACAGCTTTGTTTATAATACACACCCATTTTCAGGAATATTAAATATGAAATATGCAATCTTTGAATCGATGAAATCTAAAGAAAATCTTAAATATCCACCTATTCTAGTCTTTTCATCATTCATCTCTCTACAGTGTCCTAGATTTGTTCATTTCCTACACTAAGTGTCAGAATGGTTTGTAGCAAGATTTCTTTACTAAATGCTGAATACGCTCCTCTTTCTGTGATAAACCAACAGAGCCTCTGCAAGGAGTATTCTTAAGGATATTTCTGAGTTTTTCCCATGAATGTTTCTCTTGTCTATAGCACATATCTATACAATTCCTGAGACTGAGGAAATTTGTGGTTTTCTGAAGTGCTTCCTGTCAAATGTCTGCCTATCATATTGCTCACCTACTGGACTGTTGTCAAAAAGGAAATGTTAGAGTGACTGATAGAAAGTCAAGAAAGCAAGTAACTTTACTACAAATAAAGGATGCACTGAGGCTGGGGTTGTGGTTCAGTGGTAGAGTGCTTTGCTTGCACAAATGAGACACTGGATTGGATCTTCAGCATCACATAAAAATAAATAAAATAAAGGTATTTTTTTAAATAAGAATATACTGCAATCCCAGTGAAGGCTGAGGCAGAAGGATCTCAAGTTCAAATCCAGCCTCAGAAAACATGAGGCACTAAGCAACTCATGAGACCCTGTCTCTAAATAAAATACAAAATAGGGCTGGGGATGTGGCTCAATGGTGAGTGCCCCTGAATTCAATCCCTAGTACAACTGCCCCAGCCCCTGCCAAAACACACACATACACACACACACACACACACACAGAATATAACAAAGTCTCATATATGCTATATTATATATATATATATATATATATATATATATATATATATTCCCTGCATTCATTTACAAGATTTCCTTTGATTATTAATTACAAAGTAAATTTAGTTCCTGTTGTTTATTTGAAGATAACTACTTAATGAAAATAACTTAAATATATGTCTCAGTCAAAAATTTTTACATGATTTACATTAAGTTAGAACAATCAGAGTAGGAAATATGAATTTCCCTAATCCTCAAAATTTACACCAGCTCTTGTAGACAATGATATTACCTGGTTGGAGTAAAAATTCTGGGATTTTCAATACCTTATCATCCACTCTACCTCTATTATGCTAAAGACCCTAGATATATGATGCCTGCTTGACTGAAAGATTCAATAAGCATTAAAACTTCAGCACATTCCCAATTACTGCAAAAACGAGTGAAGCAAAGGTCAGTTCCTAAGACACAACAATCCCCTGCCCAATGGGACAATATTTTGAACTAGAAATGGTTTATCCTTGTGTACATTCGATTTTTCCATTCTGTTTTTTGATTGTTTGTTATGTTTCGTGTTTTGTAGGGAGAAAAACACTTTTATTTATGTTGAATGCATCCAAAAATAATTTCTCTTTCTAAATGGGTATCGAGGTGACTTTGTTATATTCAAAATGACACAAGCAAGCATTGCCTGTTTACAGAAGCACAGGGCATTAATGTCTATGTCTTAACTATTTAAAATCTACTTGCAAGTGAAGAAACCTACAGAGTTCACAATGCAGAGTGTACTGGCTATTAGAATTTTAATTCCACTGATATTCCAATGGTCCTTTTTTTAAGAAAAAAAAATGGCCATTTGGAATCACAGAAAGTTCAATTCCAGTACCTACCCAGAGACGTGTAAAGTGGCCGATGAGAGAAAATTATGTTTCATAAGGAATACATGCTGCCTATGAATTCTTTCAGCTCAGTTCTCACATCAAGAAAAATAATCATTAGGGATAAATGCCTACACTGTTTTATTTTTAGCTCTTTTGAGGAGAAACCTATTATTTCCTTCATTCCTTGGATGAGACAGGAAGTATTCTCTTATGTTCTAACATCATAAATAAATCTGCTGATTTTTCAAATTGTGGGAAAACCACTATATCTTATTATAAATGAGGGATGGATTATGAATCATAGAAGTAAAAAAAATTATTTCAATTCTTCTAAAACTCTTCTTCGGTTATAAATAAAACCAATGACAACCTACTTCAGCATACAACAACTGGACATGGTCCTGAGACGTCTCTGGCACGGTTGGGCTATAGCTTTCTTTTTTATGATTCACTATGGTAAACTGGAGTCAGAGGATATTCTAATTGTCCCGGGTCACTTTCCCACCTCTGTGGTGCAGGGAGAGTTAGCACCAACCAAATTACATTAAATGGGTTTCCCAAAAAGAAATGGGAGAGCTAATACCAGAAAGGATGCTGAGCAGACACAAGTAATCAACTTCATTCCCCTCAGTGAGTTTTGGTGATGCTTGGTTTGTCACTGGGGTATCTTCTACTACTACACCCTTCTGACATCAAGCAGCATATTAATACCCCTTCCAATGTCATTACAGTCAGTATGCCCTCCATGCATCTCCTAAGACGCGTGGTACATCACAACAATCTAAACATTGAAAGATCATCAGCTTCAACATGATCCCAGTCACAATGTTGGCTTAATATTTATAAATGGTTATCAACTCCTGCTCCATGAAATAGAAACATAGCAATACATTAACTTCGATTGACTAATTATTGTTAAATAATAAACATATTAAATCCTGTTTAGATATTTGCCTTAGTTCTTAATTGTTATGCACTCTTACTGTTTTCAGTTTTGGGGAGCTTTATATAAAACATCCTTTAGACCAAATGCTCAGGGTGCTTTTAATTTTTGCTCTAGTTAGAAAGATATTTATGGGACATTGAGAATTACTTGACATACCAAAAATCTTCTGAAATTCATACAGACACACCATTTGCTTGTCTTCTGCAAAAGTTTGCCTAAATGGTTTTATATAGATTAAATGTAGTTTCACAAAAGCTGTTCAAACTATCATTGGTAAATAATGAGATATAAATTAGGAAACACTGAAAATTAACATAATTTCTAAATAGAATTAATTATTATTAATGGACTATTCATTTAGAAGTCCAAATCCATTTTATGCAACTTCTTGACTAAATATATTTTTATCTTTGTTATAAGAATATAATAGTTTACATGGCGGCGGGTGCGGAGAGATCAAGTCTCTGAGCTCTTCAGCTGCGTGGGCATAGGGAGTCGTAAACCGTCTAAATGCTGTTTTCTCAGGATCACTAGGCAATGCTGAGCTGACGTGGATCTGGGGCGAACAGTCTGGGCCTCTCAGAACACACACCGAGCCCAGATCGGCTGAATTCAAGCTCCCGTTTGCCTGCTTCTCGCAGACAAACTGCTGTGACTCAGCACTAAACGATCCCGCTGAAACAACTGGTCGGCCCTTCTGAACCTACGGAGGTTAATGCCAACCGAGCCTTCATAGGCAATGGCCACAGGATTGAAACGGGGCTTGGGAGAGCCAGTCAGGACCCACCTGTTGCACTGGAACTAATAAATGAATTCAGCAAAGTGGCAGGATATAAAATCAACATGCATAAATCAAAGGCATTTCTGTATATCAGCGACAAAACTTCTGAAACGGAAATGAGGAAAAACACCCCATTCACAATATCCTCAAAAAAAATAAAATACTTGGGAATCAACCTAACAAAAGAGGTGAAAGATTTATACAATGAAAACTACAGAACCCTAAAGAGAGAAATAGAAGAAGATCTTAGAAGATGGAAAAATATACCCTGTTCATGGATAGGCAGAACTAACATCATCAAAATGGCGATATTACCAAAAGTTCTCTATAGGTTTAATGCAATGCCAATCAAAATCCCAACGGCATTTCTTGTAGAAATAGATAAAGCAACCATGAAATTCATATGGAAAAATAAAAGACCCAGAATAGCAAAAGCAATTCTAAGCAGGAAGTGTGAATCAGGCGGTATAGCGATACCAGACTTCAAACTATACTACAGAGCAATAGTAACAAAAACAGCATGGTACTGGTACCAAAACAGGCGGGTGGACCAATGGTACAGAATAGAGGACACAGAAACCAATCCACAAAACTACAACTATCTTATATTTGATAAAGGGGCTAAAAGCATGCAATGGAGGAAGGATAGCATCTTCAACAAATGGTGCTGGGAAAACTGGAAATCCATATGCAACAAAATGAAACTGAATCCCTTTCTCTCGCCATGCACAAAAGTTAATTCAAAATGGATCAAGGAGCTTGATATCAAATCAGAGACACGCCGTCTGATAGAAGAAAAAGTTGGCTACGATCTACATACTGTGGGGTCGGGCTCCAAATTCCTCAATAGGACACCCATAGCACAAAAGTTAATAACTAGAATCAACAAATGGGACTTACTCAAACTAAAAAGTTTTTTCTCAGCAAAAGAAACAATAAGAGAGGTAAATAGGGAGCCTACATCCTGGGAACAAATCTTTACTCCTCACACTTCAGATAGAGCCCTAATATCCAGAGTATACAAAGAACTCAAAAAATTAGACAATAAGAGAACAAACAACCCAATCAACAAATGGGCCAAGGACCTGAACAGACACTTCTCAGAGGAGGACATACAGTCAATCAACAAGTACATGAAAAAATGCTCACCATCTCTAGCTGTCAGAGAAATGCAAATCAAAACCACCCTAAGATACCATCTCACTCCAGTAAGATTGGCAGCCATTATGAAGTCAAACAACAACAAGTGCTGGCGAGGATGTGGGGAAAAGGGTACACTTGTACATTGCTGGTGGGACTGCAAATTGGTGCAGCCAATTTGGAAAGCAGTATGGAGATTTCTTGGAAAGCTGGGAATGGAGCCACCATTTGACCCAGCTATTCCCCTTCTTGGTCTATTCCCTAAAGACCTAAAAAGAGCATGCTACAGGGACACTGCTACATCGATGTTCATAGCAGCACAATTCACAATAGCAAGACTGTGGAACCAACCTAGATGCCCTTCAATAGACGAATGGATAAAAAAAATGTGGCATTTATACACAATGGAGTATTACTCTGCATTAAAAAATGACAAAATCATAGAATTTACAGGGAAATGGATGGCATTAGAGCAGATTCTGCTAAGTGAAGCTAGCCAATCCCTAAAAAACAAATGCCAAATGTCTTCTTTGATATAATGAGAACAACTAAGAACAGAGCAGGGAGGAAGAGCAGGAGGAAAAGATTAACATTAAACAGAGACATGAGGTGGGAGGGAAAGGGAGAGAAAAGGGAAATTGCATGGAAATGGAAGGAGACCCTCATTGTTAAACAAAATTACATATAAGAGGTTGTGAGGGGAATGGGAAAAAAAAAAAAAAAACAAGGAGAGTAATGAATTACAGTTGATGGGGTAGAGAGAGAAGATGGGAGGGGAGGGGAGGGGGGATAGTAGAGGATAGGAAAGGTAGCAGAATACAACAGTTACTAATATGGCATTATGTAAAAATGTGGATGTGTAACCTATGTGATTCTGCAATCTGTATTTGGGGTAAAAATGGGAGTTCATAACCCACTTGAATCTAATGTATGAGATATGATATGTCAAGAGCTTTGTAATGTTTTGAACAACCAATAAAAAAAGAAGAATATAATAGTTCACTATTTTTCATGTTGATCCAGCTTTTAGGATTATAGTCTGTCTCTACACTTCAAACAATTAAAAATTTCAAATATTTTATTATATACCTATCTGTTTGGATAGTTTCAGCAGCAAATAAAGAACATCTAACTTAAACTGGCTTAGATACCTAATAATTTGTTGACTTGCCTTCCCAGGATAACAAAGTACAGTGGTTCTGGCTTGACTTAATTAAGAGGTTTCTCTACAATCTTTTACAGGTCAGTGTAATATTCAGGCTGCAGCATTCTTGTGCTCACATCTGTGTAGGATGACATGTAGAAGATAGATCATTTCCTGGTTTCCCTAAAGATCAAGAACAACCTTTGCAGAAGTCTTCAGCAAACTTTCATCACAACTGTCTATCCTGAATTGTATCAAATGCCCACTGATACACAAACAATTGATAAAAACAAAGAACTGATCATTTAAACCTCTACAGCTTGGCTGGGAGTCAGGATCTTAGAGTAATGAGCTGCATCAAGTCAGAGTTATGGGAGGGAGAAAGGGACAATGGGTACTAGGTAGGCAATCAACTACTGCTGTAGCATGATATTAAAGCAATATATTTTGCTAAAGAACATGGATGGAATCACATAGTTTAGAGAAATGTTCAGATGTTGGCTTTCCCAACATCCTAAATGCTACACTACCCTAATGTGCCATGGGAATCTGCTACAGCCATCATCCTTGGATCCTTGCCAACATTTAGCATAGATCTTCTATCTGGGTAGTATACAAGTGAGGTAGAGTCCCCCATCACCACTTTTTCCATTGATACATTTTTGTTTATTTGCACAAAGTACTCTGAATTTGGCCAATATGGTTCAAAGTCAGGGTATTTCAGAACAATGATCATGCATTTAACTTTTTTGAATTGTAGACAGATTTTTTTTTCACTGTAAGAGTAATGTCATTTAAAATCTTAAAAATCATATTTAAAAATCACTAGTGATTCAACATCTTTAATTTTCCTTTTATTTTCCACTACGTATATTATAAAAATCTCTACCTATTATTAGATAGTGTTTATATCCCTTATTCTTAGTATCTGTATAAAATCATGACAAGAATATGTATGTAATGTAATACAATTCACAATACTCAGTTAGAAACAGTAACTCTAAAATATTTGGCTATTTTCTACATTTTTTATCACTTTAATGATTTGAGGAAACTAACTTTGCAACCAGTCCCAAAAATATAAGGTTAAGAATGAAATACTTAGATATAGTTTTTAAAAAGGTACAGAATCTTAATATGAAAAACTATAAAATTCTGACGGAAAAAAATCAAAGAACTAAACAAATAGAGAGAGGAATATTCAATATTGTCAAGATGTCAGTTCTTTCCAACTAAATTTATAGATTACAATCCAAATAAGAATCCCAGCAAGTTATTTTGTAAATACAAGTATACTGATTCTAAAGTTAATATTGAAAAGCAAAATATCCAGAATACTTAGCTCAGTATTAAAAGAGAAGAACAAAGTCAGAAGACTGGTGCCACCCAACTTCAAGATTTACTGTAAAGCTATAGCAACCATGAAGACACAAATATATGAATGGGACAGAGTAGAGAATCCAGAAAATTAAAAAAAAAAAGATCCACATAAAGAGATTTAACCTATCTTCAAAAAAGAAGCAAAGGCAGTACAATGGAGAAGATAGTTCTTTCAACAAAATGTACTGGGACAACTGGACACACACACACACAAAAAAAATATAGACACAGATTTCGTGTCCTTCAAAATGGATATTGATAGACTATGTGGGGGGGGGGGAAGTATTGGGAATTCTCTGTCCTTTCCATTCAATTTTGCACTGAACCCAAAATTGCTCTAAAATAGTTTATTAATTATTCAAACATGATAATAAGTTATTTGCTCCCATAAGACAGCAATAGCAGTGTGACTGCTTATCTTTCACTTGAATACCATTTTAAAAAACTCTAAATCCAGAAAAAAAGCAAAAAAAAGCACTTCATTGATATGATACAGATAAGGATATACTGATTTTGAATGACAAAAAAAATCAAGAACATCATTTGGAAGGGAAGTGTATTATAGACTATGAATCAGAATATACACTTCAATACAATGCTAAGGAAATCTCTTAACTTTTCAGATTTAGCCCATCCATGTTTGTCATCCAAGAATAATAAGGGAAAAGTAATCACTACCCTCCCTGATGCCAAGAGGTATAGAGATCAAGTTGATAACAATATGTAGTTCTTTAAACTACCTACATTTCTGATTATAAAAAATTATATATGCCTATATATATATATATATGCTATTCTTATATTCAGGAAAAATATTAAAAAGTAAATATAAGCTACCTCTAAAACTACTATTCAGAGATAACTTTGAATATTTCCTTTAATGTTGTTTCTACAATTTGTATTTTTAATAGAATGCAGCTGGAACTATTAGTATCACAAGGTTTTCTCTCTCCCTTGACCTATTTTTGTAATTCTATACTTTTATCATTCCAGTTGTATACATAAGCTTAGTCTGGGTTGCAAGAATTTGGGTTGCAAATTTTTTATTAAATTTGTACTGTGACTGTTTGTGAAAGCAGCATGGTAGGATTTGGAATCAGAACTAAAGGCCAATCTTTATTCTATCACTCAATAGTTGTATGACTGTAAATAAATGGGTGAGTATCTTTAAACCTCAGTATCCTTGTGTGAAAATGAGTGAATACTGTCAAACCTTCTTGCTTGAGTTACTTTGAATTTTCATGAAATAATATTTATTAGAAAGTTAACTCACTACAATGCAAATGTGATCATAGCATCTTTGCTTAAACATTTGAGTGATTCCTCTCTCATTTTGGGATAAAGACAAAAATACTTATGGACACCTTCTTATCCTACCCCATTTCCATCCAGCCTTGTCTCCTACATTCCTCTCCTAGCACTCAACATTCCGTGCACACTAGCTGACATTATTGAGCCCCTTCATTTTCAAATATGAAGTAAGAGAAGAGGTCAATTTAACCATCTTTTCAAAACATCTGCTACCTGAAGGTAAAGCTTTCCTCCAAAATGGCCTTTTAGGATATACATCACAACTGGCAAGTCTATTCATGCTGTTCTGCAGATACTGAGAAAGATCCTTTGAGCACCAGAAATGTAAAATTAATATCAGTAATCTTGTTATTATGGGTTTATATCTGGCTTTCATAAAACATCATTTGCTTATTTCAAAGCTGTAACTGTTCCTAAATCAACAGGTGTTGAGCCCTGTTTAGCTAATTCAGAGTGGAGTCAACAGCAGACGGAAGAACAGCTTGGCATCTGGCTTTGGCCCTGCTGCAGAATTGCCAAAAGAAGCCCAAGCATCCTACTTCACCTGCCTCTTCTGTTGTCATATGAAAGCCTCATTTTGTGGCTCCAGCAATGCTTGAAATTGACTGTCTGGTATCACAGAATGCCTGACCCTGACCAGGGGGCAAATGTCAAACCATGCCAGAATGCATGGCTTGGTTTTAAAATGACTAGCCAAATTCATTTCTCAGAAGAAGGGCATTGTACTGGGTTGGTGCCAACTTATTCTGAAACTAATCCATACTTGATTTAAAAGTTCACTTAGTTATAATTAGGCATTATAAATACGGAAATTATAGAACTGTTCCCCCTACTTCTATCTTTTCTTCTCTTTTGTTACTACCATTCATCTAAAAAATTGAATGAAAACACAAAACATTCAATGTAGTCTGCTTTTGCTGAGCTTATCTTAGATCAAGTTCCCTAGAAGAACTTAAAATGTGTATTGTTGAGCAAGTGATCTATTGAGGGAATGTTTTTTGAAAAACTGAAGAGAGCAGACAATAGAGGGGAAGAAGTTGGACAATGGTTTAGTTTCAAAAGTCTGGTCTCAGATTGGTCCCATAGGGAGCACGCCAACATGAATTGAACTTCACAGGTGATGCCAACCAGAGGGAAAAGGGCTGAGCTGTCACACCTCCATGGCAGGCAGGCATTGGTTATGAGCCATTCAGGCACCTCCAGGCTAGCTGGCTCCTCTCTATCAAGACTCAGTTCCCAGAAAAGGGTGCAGCTGTGAACGCTCATCAGCCAGCAGCTACAGAAGCTGGAGATGGAGGCACCAGCCTAAGAGAGGGAACTCAAGCAGGGCATCAAAGGTCATGTACACTTCACTAGTCACTTAAACTTATCCTATTAACTCTTGCTATCATAATTATTCCAATGTTATCCTGACCACTGTTCATTGTAAGGAAGCCTATATCCAAGTAAGACCTACCTTTGAGCTCTCAACTAGGTCATACTTATTCTAAACTCATAAAAATAGCAAGGAACTGAGAATTTGAAAAGAATGTAGTTAATTTGTACCTATACAGAGAGCGGATTGTGACCTATAGAAAACATAAAACAAGAGATCAGCCACACTCATTTTTTCCTACACCATTTTATTTTCATTCCCCAGTTGTTATTGCAAAGGGTTATCCTCAGAAAACAAATTAAAAGATAACTTGTCCTTCAAGATTCATAACCTATGATGACAAAACAGTGATTTATCTCACCAGTGGAAATTCAGTAGAATTTGTTTACTTCATAGGAGCCAGTCTGGAATTGCAATCCTGAATATAAACTACAGGACTTCAGATGGCATTTTACTGAAAAATAATTTTATCATTAATGTCCAGTGACTTACAGAGTTTTTAGCTCTGGATTTTCTTTGAGAGCTTTCCAACACCCAACATCTGTTTGCAATGTTCTCTTATACAAATACTCAGAAGCATTTTTTTCCCACTCTTTTACCTGTTTCAAGGCTAAAATAAATGGGCATTTTGGCTGTTATTAATGTAATGTTTTATTTTATTCAGCATAATATGCAGAGAATGCAAGGACACTAACTGGCCAGCTCCTTTTCAGACACTCTTGATACAACATCATTGCCTGAGGCAACATTGCAAGCATATCATACAGCAGAACTATGTAAGAGAATGAATTAACCACTGAATTGGAGGGGGAGCTAAACTGTTGACTAGTGAAGAAACTGTCTTCATGCCTTCCCTTTACAAATACACCAGAAACAGAGGGTTCTTTAGGATAAAGATATAAAACATGAATTTCAGTGTCCTTCCTTTGCTTTTTTCCAGACCAGAGCCTGGAAATGAGCCCTTGATGTTTTCTCATGATCATATGTTTTTTATAATTTTGCAAAAACAATATATTTCACATCCTTTTTCTTAAAGAAGACAATCCCCCCATCAAAAAAAATATATATATAATGATCAATTTTAGGCCCTATTAAGATTTGGATCTGCCAAGCTTACCCATTACCAAAATCACATTTCTTCCACCCAAGTAGCCAAGTTGGGAAGTAATGTGGAACTGATTCTCTAGCCCACCAGAGGTCCACACACCTTCTGAGACAAAGCAGAAGATTCAAAGCCTACCATCATCAATTCATTATTCTCTATGATCAAAATCTTCACTTGGAGATGCTTGTCATGAGTATACCCACCACACCTAAGAGAAACAGCACACCGCAAAGCATGGGATTGTGCAGCCTTCCTGGTTTCCTTTGATTTCCCTACCCCATTCGCTGCACATGCTAACATAATGATCAGGCAAAGGGCCCCCACACTTTTATCCAAAGATGCAAGACTGTCTCTGTAATAGTGTATTTGTGGCACCTGAGTCTGCATATGCCATTTAAAATTAAAAGGCCACATTTCAGATTCAATCGTAAGGCTGCCAATTAGAGTAGCATTTTTCCTTGCATAAAAATCTTTTGGAGGTTGTTTTTCTTTTATGCCAGGCTGTTATTTACTGTAAATTTCCAGTAGTTAGTAATGACCACAGCTGATCAACCTATTTGAAAACTATCCAGCACAGATTCATGCAAATAGATACTAAATAAATAATTGATGATATCAGATAATTTGGGAAAGATTTTCATTAAAGATATTTGACAGGGATAAAATCTTTATGAAAATGCTGGTGATTTGCTCAGAGTCCTGACTGAACCACTTCCAGATTCTGCAGATGAAAATTCCTTCTATTTACACCAACTCCAGGAATTACAGAATACCTCTGAAACCTGAATCCACTCACAGAGTCAGAAAATATGTTTAAAGTATAAGAGGAACTAAAAATGATTTCTCCTCTAACAGGGAATTAGAAATACTAATTTTGCTCAAAAATTATCCATCAGTACAAGCTCTTCTTTGCACATTAAATTCTGCTTTTTTGACTATGCATATTCACTTTTTATTTTCAATAAAATCTATTCTAATATTTTAAAACAAAGAAATACATGCTAAGGCTTGGAGCAATGAAGTCACTGTAAACAATTGTCATTGCTAGTCAGGTAATGCTTATTCTTATAAAATAATAATGTCCCACTGTTTCTTTTCTCCACCCTAGAATGAGGAATAGGCCTATATTTCCTTAATAACTTTTTCTGAACTCTTTCTTCCCCTTAAGGATAGCTTGGATTTCATTTTGAAGTTCCAATAGTGAAGGCAATGTGATTTTATAAAATCAAAGAAGGAGAAACCTGAATTTTGGGTTTCTTTCCCCCACCCCCTGCATTTCTAAAAAGATCTGCTGTTCTGCTTGCACAATCTGAACAGACTTTTTATAACATAGATCTGTAATGTCCCCAAAGGCTTGTGTGTTGAAAGTTTGATTCCTAGCCCATGACACTGTTGGGAGGTGATGGAAACTTCAGGGGGTGGTGTATAGTCAGAAGAGTTGAGTGACGGAGGGTATGCCATGGTGGGGGTATTTTATGTCTATATTCTGGCATGCTCTTTCTCTGTCTCTCAAACCCCACCCACCATTCCTACTTCAAGACCACCAGGAGGTGAGCGGTTTAGTTCCACCATCCACCACATGCTCTTTGCCATGATATTCTCCCTCACCACAAGCCCCCAATGATGTGGCCAAGTGATGATGGACTAACATCTTTAACACTGTGAGCTAAAATATAAATCTTTTCTCCTTTAAGTTGATTTTCTTAAGTCATTTTGTCACAATTGACTAACACAAGGCTCCTCCTGAGATGTCCCCCAAAAGCTCATGTGTAAGATAATACAAGAAAGTTTAGTGACAAAATGATTGAGTTTTGAGAGCCTTAGCATAATCAGTGAGCTAATCCACTGATATAAATTAATTGGGCAGTAATTGTAGACAGGTAGGGTGTGGTTGGGGAGGTCACTGGGGTTGTACCTTTAAGGTATAATTGTGTCCCTGGTGAGTGGAGCTCTCTGAATCCAAATTGCCATATCCTGAGCTGCTTTCCTTCTCCATATCTATCTTCCATGATGTTCTGCTTCACCTCTGGCCCAGATTAATGAAGTCTGCTGTCTATGTATGGAGACCTCTGAAACCAGGGGCACCAAATAAATTTTTCCTTTCTTAAATTTTCCTTGTTAGGTCTTCTGGTCACAGCATCAAAAGTTGACCAAGATACTAAGGTTGTTTCCATTTCTTGGCTATTGTGAATAATGCTGCCATGAACATGAGAGTGCATGCATCTCTTGGACATATTGGTTTCATTATCTTTACAGATATACCCAGAAAAAAGATTGCTGCATCATATAGTCGTCCTATTTTTAACTTCTTAAAGGACCTCCATACTGATTTCCAGAATGGCTATGGGGATATACATAGCCCCCAATAATGTCATTGCCTATTATTCTAACATGATACAAAAATGAGAAATTGAGGTATTATTTTTTGTCATAATATCTCAATTTGACCTAAAGTATATGTAAGTGAATTTTAGTAATCAGACTTTTTATCTATTGTAATCAACTGCTAATTAAGTAGCAAAGGATACTGTTTGGCACCTTTGACCCCTAGGGCACTAAAGCTAGGCTAGACAGAAAAATGCCCAGCTTAGCACAGGTCAGTTTCCAGGGAAAGCATCTGCTTACCACTATAATAATATCCCTTACTGTTGCAGAATGGGTCTATCTACAAGTTCAGAAATGCTAAATAAAGGTCAGTTATTCTTCCCCAGGACTCAGAATTCTGGAAAATTATATGTAAAGCAAATGGCACAGAGAGGATGATCAGTCAGACAGTTTCTGGGTTATGACAATCCAAGAGCTTCGCAGTAATACTTTGAGGACCAAGTTGTATTTCTCCCCAAAGTCCTCAAATCCATGTTAACCCTTGACTGATGACAGATCCAAGTAAGAATATTCTGGAGAAAGTCAAATACTCTAGACTTTGAGGTAGCACTGACACAGAAATACAGGATATCTTCTGTACAAGTGATATCTTCAGAGACACTGAAGCATTAGCCAGAAGCTTAGTGGGAAAGAGAGCTGTTCATTACTTCTCTCCTGAGGAACCCAAAACACTGTTAGGAGTTATATTACCTATAGAGAACATGATTTATGCTGCAACTTAACAGTTCAATGTGAAGATATTTGACTAAGGTTTTCCTACGTAATGCATCAGTGCCAAATAACAATGGTAAAGATAATGACAAAAATGTACCGAGAGCTTAGTTTGTGATGGGAACTAGCCTGAGGGCTGTGTACATTTTTTTTGTTTGACCCTTATGACATTTGCATAAGATAACGGAAATACAACTGATCTTATGACTAGAATATTGAATTAATATCCCCATTTTTCCACTTCTGTATAGAGTGACCCTGTAGAATCTTGTATGACCTTCTGTCACCTCTTAGCCTCACTTTACCAATATAAAAATTGAATGCCATTAGCACTTTCCATACTCCATTAAATTATTATGAAGATCAAAAGAAAATGGAGGTAAGCTTTCTATATAAACTAATAAGTGCAAAGGTAAGATTATTATCTGCAAAATAAGGTACTTAGCAGGGTGCGGTGTCACAAGCCTGTAATCCCAGTGGCTCAGGAGACTGAGACAGAAGGATTGAGAGCTCAAAGCCAGCCTCAGCAATAGCGAGGTGCTAACCAACTCATTGAGAACCTGTCTCTAAATAAAATGCAAAATAGGGCCGGGGATGTGGCTCAGTGGTCGAGTGCCCCTGAGTTCAATTTCCCATACCAAAAAAAAAAAAAAAAAAAAAAAAAAAAAAAAAAAAAAAAAANAAAAAAAAATAAAAAAAAAAAGTATTTATGTAGGCCATACTTTGGACATCCTGAGAAAGAAATATTTTAATGCATCATTGTTTGCTTAAATTAGACAGCATTCCTATTAGTATAAGCCATCAACCTCCCTTAATGTGATCCACCAAAATGGAGAATACAGAATCTAGACAGCATATGTGAAGATATCCATGAAGGGGTCTGGGGTTATGGCTCCGTGGTAGAGCACTTGCCTCACACGTTTGAGGCACTGGGTTCAATCTTCAGCACCACATAAAAATAAAAAGTCTTGTGTCCATCTAAAACAAACAAAAAAAGATATCTATGAAGTATGTAAACGCTTTCACAAAGGCCAAGAAGTTCTGTGAAAGCTGCAGGTGGTGAAATTATCTATTCCATCTAGGTTTTATTTTTAATAAGTTCCTTTAAAGATGGCTTTTTATTATGTCCCACAGCTATTTAAAAGGTGTTTTAATAAACACTTCTCTTTTATAGCTGCCAATCTTTTTCATCATCTCCCTATGTCTCACAGAAGTTACCAACATCCACTTGCCATCTCTTAAAAGTCTTCATTAACCAGGCTAATTATTTGAGAGTTGGGTCTCTTTTCTACTTCATGTCCTTAATCAATGATTCTGCAGAGAGTTATTTCGTGGTGTGGGGTTTTGTGGGCTGGGCATTTTTCCCCCTCCATTTTGGGTCACATGAGGGCTACTTCTGTGAAATTCAATTAGAACCTTATAATAGTTCTCTATAAATTTTATTACTTCAAAAACAAACGGTAAGATCTTGAAAGGAGCCTACAACTGCTGCAGAGAGTTTATTAACACTTTGTCAGAAAATGTGTTTTTTGTTTTAGGCAGATCAATCAAACCTACTTCAATTGGAAAGTCCCTCAGCTCTCAGTGTGGAAGAACACAGACTTGTCTAGTCCCCTCAAACAGGGTTAAAAACACCCCCATTCTTCACACCCACAACACTATTGAGGAAATTTCCCCTTTCATTTGGAAAAAAAAATGAGTTACCTTTTATTTAGTATAATAATTATCTAGAGACCACAAACAAGTTAGAAAAAAAGGGAAAAAAATCAGATTATTTTAGAGTAAGGAGCCTTAAGAGAAAGAAAATTCTGTAATTTTAACAAGATTTAAACCTCATTTGCCATACTCTTTAAAAGTAAAGGGGAAGCAAGCTCATCAAATTATTGCAATTATGAGCATATTGAAAAACTACCACACACATAAGGGAAGCAAACTGATCAAAATTAGGTAATATCAGCATTTAAGATTTATCTCTGAACTCAACAACCTGCTGTTTGATTTTCTGTGATTATGTACAAATAATAAAGGAGATAATAATTTCATTTAAGAAATGACTATATTTTTAAAACTACAACTTTAAAGAAGCTAGGTAGTAATAACAGCAAGTAAAAGACAAAACAGAATACACACTTAACCTCTACTTCACCAACTTACAAGGTATTTTATTACCTCTGAGCCCTAATGAGCTCATTCCTTCTGAAATCACTGTAACATCCAACTACAGGTACTTGGGAGTAAAACATTAAGATTGAATGACAGCACCCTCTGGGCAGACATAATAACCTGCATGGATGAGAAAGGAGGTTGATAAAGAAATCTGACATGAAGAAGGGATTGGGAACACAGGAACCCTCAGATAGTCCTGGAATGTGGGGGAGGGAGTCACTACAGTAGCAATATGGAGACACTGAACAATTATCTTTATGAAATTAAATGCATCATTTTGAACAGCTAGAATTGGTTATGATTGTTGGTATATATGTTCCTAATACCCACTAATGGGACTTTGTTTGAGCTTTCTCTTCTTAAATTGTGAACTATTAAAAGAAATACAAGGTCTGTTTCTATTGTGACTAACTCCTTTGGAACACCTGGTTCAGAGCCCTCACAATGTTCTATAAAATTTATGAATTCATTTGATGGACTAGCTGGCTTAGCAGTATAGGAAAACATTTTTGTTAGTATTTACACGGCAATAAAATCACTAACAATCATGTTCATTTCTATTCACTGTATATGTATGGCCTCTACTTCAAAAAGGTATCACTTTTACTAGCTGAAAAGTATTATTTCTGTCTGCCTCAGGGTCATGCAAATAATAAATGATCACAAAATGAATTTATCTTTTATATGTTCTTACAATAAATATTTATGTGATGCTTTATAGTTTACAAAGTGCTGTTCTTGTATATTATCCTACTTAATCTTGCTTAATCCCAGAATACATTGCCCAGCTTCTGTTAATTTTTCTCATATCATCCTTGTTTCTATCACTACCCCACATTAACCTTCAAGGGGCAAGAAATTTTTCCAAAGGAAAAAGAATACTCACAAATGTCTTCAATCACAGAATTACAATTCACACTTTAGCTCCACCAGCTAATTTGTAGGTTGTCAAGCTAAACTTAATTCTCTGATCATAAGTACCATTTTTTATAAGTAAAATTCAGTAAGAATACCATCACAACACCCAAAAATATACAGCTAAACCATCAGGGGAAAAAAATCAGTGTGCAATGTCTTTGGTGAATCTCTCTGTGTTACTGGATTTTACTGGTTTTACCAGTTTTGACTCATAATTAGTCTTTTGCCAAAGTAATTGGATTATGCATTAAAAGAAATTCAAAGCTAAGATCATATTTAGAACTAAGGTTCATAACCTGAGCTGACCCTTTACAAATTCGTTAATAAATCTTTAAGTCACGCATTTGTCCCTATGTCTCTTCCAAATTTTGGTAACCTGTATGGACGAGCACGTGTGGATGGATGCGTGCATGGACGCGTATGTGTGTACACGTGTGTACATGTGTGTGTGTACTAGTGTGTGTGAGCATGTAGGTGCCCATTTTTAATATTTGAGACCAGTGATCTCACTGCACTCTTAAGATTTAATCAGTCTGAGTCTGCTCCTTTAAGGTTGATCTGAACTGAGTTTCAACTATGAAAGTGTGTTTACATTTGAATGAGGGTTAGCTGATATCTGATGATTTAAATGCAAAGAAAAGACTTTCATAATGGTTACTTCAAATGCACCCCTATGATTGTGTGGAAAACATTGAGGAATCATGCCCATAACACATTGCCATCCATTTAATACTCCAGCTACTCACAAGGTGGCTCTAGCTACAGGTCCAACACTGATGTCATCTATTCATTAAAATGTATGCTGTGGACCCAGCTCTCAAGAGTGTTTACAGGCCATGTCAGAATTTCTTGGTTGATAATTACCTCGGCCCTCTCTCAGAGGGATTTTAGTATACTATCTAAGACAAAGATCTTGAGTAATATAATCTCAAATAAACTTGAAAGATTCTATTCCAACAAAAACATAATAATAACTTAAAGGAAAATACATAAATATATATGCATATATATAAATATATACACATATACACAGTATGTATATGTATGTGTATGTATAAGTATGTATGCACATATTGATTTGAATGAGTGCTAAGGCAAAATGAGGAGGAAGTACCAATGAAGAAAAAGTGATTCTCACTGAAGCACTGAAGAAAGCAAAAAGAGCTTGTAATTTGTTTTAAAGTTTAAATTTCCTTTGTAGGTGGAGGAAACACTGGAAGTCAGTCCATGAGATGGGAAATGCCTGGCACACTGGAAAATGAGAGACACTGGGATGGGAGTAGGCTTTGACGTGAACTGAGGTGCATGGAAGAATGTAATATTTTTTCCTCTTTGGTTGAAAAATTCTTAGTAATTTGATGAGTTTACAGTCTACTGGGGATTTGCACTGGGGGGAGGGGGTACAAAGATTTAAAAATTGAATTTATATAATACTATATTTTTATTTATACAAAATTGAAATCTAGTAAGCTATAGCATAGGACAGAAAGTCAGTCTTACATTTACTAGTAAATGGATGGATCTGGAGACTATCATGATAAGTGAAATAAGCCAATCCCAATGTAGAAGATAAAGCACAATAAGGGGGAGGGGAAAGAATGGAAGTTCATTGGATTAGACAAAGGTGAATGAAGAGAAAGGAGAGGGATAGGCATAGGAAAGACAGTGGAATGAACCTGACATAATTTTCCTATGTATGTATATGAAAAAAAACCTAAGCAAATTCTACCATCGTGTACGTCCACAAGAATGGGGTCTTAATTAGAATAAAATATAAATATACATGTATAACTTTATCAAAATGGATTCTACTCTCATGTATAACTAAAAAGAATCAATAAAAAATAAACAAAAAAGAAAAGTGAGTCTTAGCAAAGTGATTGGAAGCAGTGATGACGACTCTTTCCTTGTGGATTCATGTTCTTAATGATTTTGAAGAATTTCCTTAGGAAATTATAACATAAAGCTCAAAATACTGGTTAGGGTAAGAAGTGCTGAAAAGCCACACATGCGCAGAATGAGAACACCTAAACCAAGAGGGAGGGAGAGACTGACTAGCTCTTTTTCACCCCCTCAATACAGAATGGAAGTCTGAAGTAGCCATAATTTAATAGTACTAAGACCCTGAGAAATGAGGCAAAATGTATGCTGTCAGCGGGTGGGCAGAAGCAGACTGGTTTAAAGCCAGTGTTTACTGGGCTGCCTTTGGAGAAGAACTACATGTTGCCAATAGTACTACCTTGAGAGTCCTCTACCGAGACAAACTATTCTGGTTTACAGCATAGAGATGAGGAAGGAGACACCATTTCCAGGGTTTATATATCATATATAATTCTTATTTTAGTGGCAGGGTGGAATGGCACATTAGTATGTAATATCATTTCAACTAGTCAAGAAGGCTACTTATTTGTGGTCCTTGAAAGAATTTGTAAGCAACTCCCAAGTGTCTCAGGACAAAGATTTTTGCAGAACCATCCTTAATTGAGCTAGTCACTTGCCTTTCTTCCTTCAACAATCCTCTTTTTTTCCTGAAATATTTTCTCTACATGTTCTTGATTGCCTCCTACTTCAGTGGCTCTTCTTTCCAAATTCCTTGGTGAAATTTCTAAATGGTAGAATGCCCTGATCTCATTTCTTATTCCTCTTTATTTTCTTAATTACACTATCTTTCCATGACAGTGATTCCAAATTTTCCCTTGGAATTAGTAGTCATGGGATCAGCTGGAGTTATGAAAAACAAAAATCATTGTCCCCATCCTAACCCTACTGAATCAGGAACTCTAAGGTAGGACCTGAAAATTGGTGTTTCAACAAATCAGTCCTCTGCACAATTCTGACTCACACTAACATATGGGAACCACAACTGCTGAGTGTCTCAATCACAAATAGCATCATTGTATGATTGTAACCCTTGGACGTCTATCTCTCTTCTGATCCCTCCCCCGGATTCCAGATGGAATACCCAACTGCTAACCTGATATGCCCACTGAGATGACTACCAGTATCTAAAACTTAATATGGCCTAAATAAAAGTCCTGATCATCCACTCCTCACAGGCTTGTCATTCCACTATTTCTCAGTAAATGACACCATAATTTTTTCAGTTGTTCAAACTAAAAACTTAGAATTCATCTGTGATTCTTCTCCTTCAACAAATTCATCAGCAAGTTCCATCAACTTTACACCCCAAATATATTCAGGTCTAATTATCTCTATCCCTTCATCTTCACTACTATCACTTTTATTAAAAGCACTATTCAATGGTATAGGAGCAGCAAAGTCAGAAAATGAAACTAGGAAATAGAGATTTTAAGAAAAGAACCAGGGAAAACACACTATCGCAAAATTCAAAGAATAGGAGGTAGAAAGCAAACAATCAATAAAAATCTCCAGAAAACTCAAGAAAGAAAAAGACTGCAAAAAAGAAGTTGGTGATGCCTGAGAGGAAAAGATAGGATTTAAAAATATAAATTGAATGCATATATCGAGAAATATTTAGAGGAAGAAACAGAAGAAACCAAGGGTTGACTTTGAGTTCAAAAATCAGTGCTAAAGCTAGGCGCAGTGTTACCTACCTGTAATCCCAGTGACTAAGGAGGCTGACACAGGAGCATTGCAAGTTCAATGCCAGCCTCAGCAATTTAGTGAGGCCCTAAGAAACTTAGCAAAATGCTGCCTCAAAAACAAAAGAAAGGGCTGGGTTGTGGCTCAGTGGTAGAGTACTTGCCTAGCTTGTGTGAGGTACTGGGTTCAATCCTCAGCACCACATAAAATAAAGATGTTGTATCCACCGAAAACTGAAAAATAAATATTTTTTTAAAAATTCTCTCTCTCTCCTCTCTCTCTCTCTCTCTCTCTCTCTCTCTCTCCCCCCCCACCCTCTCTCTCTCAAAATAAATAAATAAAGGCATTATGTCCATCTACAACTAAAAAAAAATTTTTAAATAAAAAAATAACAGAAAACATAAAGGGCTATGGCTGTGGTTCCATGGTTAAGCACCCCTGAATTCAATCCTGATATCCCTCCCAAAAATATCAGTGCTGAGGACATCTGCCAAGATAGGAGAAATGACTGGCGATTTGAAGAAAGAGATGAAAGTTTGAATAGTCATTGCAAAGAAAGACAAGTACTAAAATAACATAAGAAACAGAAAAAAATAATTTAACCTTACGGAGCACTGCCTTCTGGAATATGTGACCACCTCTTTCAGGAAAAGTGTCAAATAGAATATTTGTGATCATTTTTTTCATGGTAGATCCCCAGATGGTCAATCTTCCCATGTAGACTATTTAAAAATTGATATGAATCATCACATAAATTACTTTATTCATTGAGCTTGGCATCAACCACAAAGGAAATTGGGGCACTTGAACTTGTTAACACAGTTTATACCAGAAAATTATATCACAAATAATATAGACTCAGTGCTTAATTAGATGAGGCTTGTCTTGCTTCATTGGTGCCTATTTATTTACCTTGTTGTTGGTAATAACTTACTCTAGCTCATTTCAGAAAGATACTTTCTAACTAAATGTAAAATGATATGAGAAAACTACCCTGATCAAAAAGAAGAATTTCGTCATGAGAAGGCAGGAAAAAAATTTGCTTATATTGTGCACATACCTATGTACAAGAATAATGTATGAATCTAATATACATGTACATAAGTAGTTTAATGGACTTTTTGGTTGTTAGGTTTTAAGAGCATAAGCTGACCCAATAGAAAAGTAAATCGACATTGTAGCATACAAACGAACAACAGAATTTTACTCTATGCTTAAGGATTACTTGACCTCCATCTACAATAGCAAGATAATTGCTTCTTTTTTAAGTTAAACATGTTTTTCTATTTATTTATTTATTTATCTATCTATCTAACTAACATAATTTGAAAGTCTTCTATGTAACTGGCCTTGAGATAGGTGTCAGGCTATGGAGCTGGCACTTGTACCCACGTGGTACACCATAGGCTGAAAGGCAGCAGGAACCAGTACTCTCAGACAGCACTGCAGGTGTCACTCTGGAGCCAAAGGAGGGGCAGATTAGCCAGAATGGAGGAGCCAGAGATAGAGCTAATTCTTTGAAGGCTGAGAAGAACTTCTCAAGATGAAAGGACAGGCTACCCTAAATTTACTATATATATTCTACTCAAAGTGTGGTCCTGGGGCTAGCTATGACTGTTTATGATTCAAGGTGAAATATGAAATACAGAAATTAACAGTACACATTTAGAGATTTTTATAACAATTTGACAGAGTAATTATAAGTCTGTTGAGTCTAGTAATAAAAAGTTAAGGATTCTATTTGGTATTCGTTTGTCTACTTCATTATGTTAGTAATTCATTTTAATTTGTTTTTTAAAAAGTATTGGTCAATGATGATGAGAAACTGGGGGGGGGGGGGGGGNCAATCATGTTTTCTATGTTTTTTAAAATTATCAGCAATTTAAGTTTTAAGGAAAGGTTATCCTGGGCTGGGGTTGTATGTAGCTCAGTGGTAGAGGGCTTGCCTCGCCTATGTGAGGCACTGGGTTGGATCCTCAGCACCACATAAAAATAAATAAATAAAAATAAAAGATATTGTGTCCATCTACAGCTAAAAAATATTTCTAAAAAACTTATGTCCACATAAATATCTGCAAATGATGTTGATAGTAGCTTTATTCATGACTACTAAAACTTGAAAGCATCCAAGATGTCCTTCGGAAAGTAAATGGAGAAATAAATAGGTACATCCAAACACTGAGATGTTATTCAGTGCTAAGGAGAAATGTGCTAACAGGCCATGAAAAGAAAGATATGGAGAAAATTGAATTGTATATTACTAAGTGAAAGAAGTCAAGAAATCAATACAAAAAGGCCTCATACATTCTACATAATTCCAAGTACTTGACATTCTAGAAAAGGCAAAACAATGAGAAAAACATCAGTGGTTTCCAGCAGTTAGCAGGAAGGAAGGGATGAATACATGGTATACAGAGGATTTTTAGGGCACAGAAACTATTCTGTATGTAAGAGTGGATCCATGTAACTAAACATTTGACAAAATTCATAGAACACACAACACCAAGAATGCAAACCAAAAGAAAATTGTGGGCTTTCTGAGATAATATTGTGTCAGTGAATGCCCATCAATTGTAACAAAGGTACCAATCTATTGCAGGATGTGCATGTGTAGAAATGGGGGCATTTGGTCAATTTCTATACCTTCTTCTCAATTTCACTATGAACCTAAATGTACCTTATGAACGTAACTTATACTTATGAACCTAAAATTACTCTAAAAAATAAAGTTTATTTTATAACACTGGTCCTTTACCACAGTTGGTTGAAAAGACACCATTCTAGTCTTATTACTTTTTATTCCAAAATCCACTGGCTCCTCTCTGACCATATGAAATATCATGAAAACACCCTGAAAGATCCAAGAAACAAGAGGGAATGGGGTAATTGTTCACATGGCTTCTTGAAAACCTAATAGTAAAATAACTCAAATATATAGAAATATACAAATCAAAATATGAAATCCCATCATAATCCATGTTCCAGAGACAACAAAAATCAATAATACTCTGCTGTTTTTATCTTTGGGGGATAGTATTGTGTATACTCACTTGCAAATTTTCTATTTTATTTATCTTGCATGTGTTCCCATGCAATTAGAGAAAAATAGTAACTTCAATGAGTTCATATTTATTGAGTGTCTACTATTTGGCAATGTTCTAAATAGTTTACAGCACATTATTTATTTGCTCCCCAAGAAACCCTGAGAAGTAGATATTGTAATTATGATCACACTAAACAGATAAAAATACTGAGACACAGAAATATAAAGATATTGTGTCCATCTACAGATACAAAATATTAAAAATATATTAAAAAACTTATGTCCACATAAATCATCTGCAAATGATGTTCGCTTAACTTTACACAGCTATTCAGTGGCAGATCCCAGAAAGAAAAATAGTTATGATTGCACTTCATTCATTTTATGACTACTTAGCGTTCAAATTTTTAAATTTAACAACTTCCATTTTAATAGACACTTGGACTGTGTTATTTCTTTACTATTAAAAGTAATACAGTAACATGGATGAGACTGGGCAGGCCAGAAAGACAAATACTGCATGTTCTTCCTTATATGTAGAAGCTAAAAAACTGACTTCACAGAGTACAGAGTATAATAGTGTTTATCAGAGACTAGGAAAGATAGGGAGAGGTTTGTTAATGGATACGGAATTACAATTAGTAGCGGGAATATGTCCTAGTGTCTTATAACATAGTCAGGTAGCTCCACTTATAAAAAAACTTATTATGTATTTCAAAAAAGCTGGAAAAGAGCATTCTGAATGTGCTCACCACAAAAAATAACACGTGAGGTGATGGTTATGCTAACTAATTATTATTATACATTATATACAGGTATGGAAATATAATGTGCTCTATAAATATGTATACTTATTATGTCAATTAAAAATAATATTTAAGGGCTGGGGATGTGGCTCAAGCGGTAGCATGCTCGCCTGGCATGCGTGTGGCCTGGGTTCGATCCTCAGCACCACATACAAATAAAGATGTTGTGTCTGCCGAAAACTAAAAAATAAATATTAAAATTCTCTCTCTCTCTCTCTCTCTCTCTCTCTCTCTCTCTCTTTAAAAATAATAATAATAATAATAATAATAATAATAATATTTAAAAATATCCATTACATCTTCTATATATCATTTTATTCACTTAAGTTACTATTCTATAAAATAAATTCTTAGATGTTGGATACCAAATCAAAATATTTACTACATTTAATTTCTAATAGATGTTGAAAAATAGTCCTCTAAAATGACAGCATCAATCGATACCCATGTGTATTAGTTATCAGTGATTTATCTTTAATAAGCCTCATGTATTATTACTTAACATTATTTTTCAAGTTCAGAATTTAAAATATCTCTTTAAAAATTATAGAGTTTAGAGTTTAAAGCAGCATTATTAAGATGTGATTCTTCTCGAGATAGTTGTATATGATATCTGGGCTAGACATCTGAGTCAAATTCTTCTTTCTCATTTCTGCTAAATTTGTTCTGTCTAGGGGAAGAAGTGAATGTAACCTCCCTGAGAAGGCCTGGCAATGAGTTATAACCCCCAGGGTTTGGCCTGACCTGGACTGGCTCTTAGAATGTACCAACTCAACAATCATCCAACTTGCGGCAGTCAACCACCTGTCAGTCCCCCAGTGGTGGGCAGGCAGCTCTAGACTGAAAACTTTGCTGAGAGTTACACAGGGAAGAAAACATCCTAAAAGACCACTTGGACAGGCAGTGCTCATTGCTTTCCCTTTTTATCTCTTCCACCCTGAGCCCACCAAATATTTCATTTGCTTGACATTTCTTCACTTGAGATGCTGTTTGCCCTTTAAATAGCATCTTAGCATTTGAGGTCCTCGAGCTGTCTTCTTTCCCTTCTTCCTTGGGCTGACACCTTTCCTGGAAGTTTGTGAAAAGGCTTGACATTCACAAAGTCCAAGGTTTGCTGGTGATACCAAATGAAAACAGAAGAGGAAGCCTGATCCTGATCAGCACTGTGCTGTAACACACTTTGGCTCAGGTTACAGAACCTGGGCAGCTGTAACAGACAGAGGCTGTGGCCATTTCCTTCTATTTTATGATCATCCCTGTTTCATTACTTTATGCTTTCACTGCCTCCTAGCCTAGCAGCCTGTAGCAGCAGGCTAGAGAGATAAGGCCTTCTGGTAATAAATAAAGTAGAAGGGCAAAACCACAAGAAAGGGGATCTGGGAAATTGTGATGACAAGGCCATATGTTTAGCCTTGGATACGTGCTCTAAGAATAGTTGGGAGCCTTTTCCCTCTCTGAAGAGGACTTCACATTACACTATACCTATCATCCAGACATTCATAAATGCAAGGGCTTCACAGCCAGGGAAAGAGACTCTTTGACAGCACTCATTTCTTGTGACATATTCTAGAGGACTAAATACAAATGACAGCCACAGTGCAAGTGGCTTTCACTCAAGATAAAATCTTATGGAGGTCTGGATTGTACTGAGCAAAGAAATTAGAAAAATATCAATTTACTGATGAATAATCATAATAGGATCATCCTCTCTATTTACCTTAGATCTCAAAATCTGTAGATAAAAAAGGTCTGCCAATGGGGTGGTATGAAGAGGTGTGGAGAGAAGAATTCAAATATATTTACTTAATCAAACAATGTAACCAACTAAATAAACATGAGAGGAGGAGAAATCCTTGCTAATATACATTATGTTATTTTTTGACACTTATGAGCTTGCATCACATCTGCAGGAAAAAAAAAATCACATAGTATATGGCACCTAATTTTACTTTTCACTAAAGGCCTTAACTATAAGCATAGATCTAAATTCCATTATTAAGGATGTATATTCCCAAAATTGTTTAGTAAATGAGAGACTAATGAAAGAAACATGAAGCCTTCTCCCTATGCATAGGAAAATATTTTTAATACAGATTTAATAATATTAAGAATTTTTTAATATTGTGAAGCTCAATTTTTTCAGATACTTTTTCCCCACCACCTCACTACACTGCTTTTGCATGTTCAAGAGAGAAAAAAATCAAGGTTGGACAAAAAGCTACAAATGAAAGGAGTGGCCTGGGAAGCATCAGATGTATTTACTAAAGCACGAAAGCTCCCCCTTGTGATATGAAGTAGCCAGCCGGGAGGAAGCAGAGATTTGAGCTGGCTTTCAGGTGTGCATTTGAAATATTACTCAATGGATCTTATAATTGGTTTGTAATTGGTTCAGATATATGTGAGTAATTATAGAATTCCATGAATCTAGATAAAAATAATTAAAAATAGCTGCAAGCATTTTATAGAAATTATACTAAATTCCAAACAAGTTGAAGATTTAAATGTAATAAATTACATAGTGAAATTTTGAGGGATGATATTAGGATCTTCACCTGGGAGGGACATTCTAAATGGGATATCAAAGTCATAAGTTATAAAAGAAGAAGCTGCTAGATTTTGTAACACAATTCCTAAATGTCATCTAAAAGAAAAACTAAGAAAACTAAGAAAAACATAGTTGCAACATGTAAAACAGACCGATAGTTAATACACTTACCAAAGAATGAGCTCTTAAAATTTTTTAAGAGACAAAATCCCCATTATGGCTAATAAACACAGTAAGATACAACTTCATCAGTAATAAAGAATAAATAAACCAATGAGATAGCATTTTTTTTTAATTTACTGATCATCTGGGATCAGATTTAAAGAATGATAATATCCAAGACTGAGTCTATAGAAGTGGTAATAAATTTTTTAAAACTGAAATGTGCATACTGTTTTAACCAGAAATGTAATCTTTATATCAAGAAATAAATATCCAAAAAATTGCCTATAATAATAAGATATTGTGAGTAATGTTAAGTGTTTGCTGTTCTAGATTTGAAAAAAAAAAGTTTTGATTCATTTTCACAAGAGAATACCATGCAGCTATATAAAATAACAGTATGATCATGCTGTATGAGTCCATTAAAATAACATATAATTATTAAGTGCAAAGGGCAAATGCGACAGTCTTATTTTCTATGTGGTTTTGTTTGTTTGTTTCAGCAGGGAATGGGGGTGGTACCAGGGCTTGAACTCAGGGGCACTCAACCATGGAGCCACATTCCCAACCCTATTTGTATTTTTAGAGATAGTGCCTCACTGAGTTGCTTAGCACCTGGCTTTTGCTGAGGCTGGCTTTGAACTCTAGATCCTCCTGCCTCAGCCTCCGGAGCCACTGAGATTACAGGCATGTGCCACCAGGCCCAATCATGTTTTCTATGTTTTTTAAAATTATCAGCAATTTAAGTTTTAAGGAAAGGTTATCCTGGGCTGGGGTTGTGGCTTAGCAGTAGGGCACTCACCTAGCATGTGCAAGGCCCTGGGTTCAATCTTTAGCACCACATAAAAATAAATAAATAAAATAAAGGTATTATATCCAACTACAACTAAAAAATAAATATTAAAAAAAAAAGAAAAGTTTTCCTGTTGGAATGGGGAGGGAATTTGAAAAGGGAGAGTGGATAATGAGATTTTTCATTTTTTGATAATAGGTTTCTGTTTTCTGAGTTTTATTTAATATGTATATACAACTTTTATAACTATAAAAAATAGTTTTTCTTATAAGTATAAAATAAAGCAATCCTTAGTTTAGACTTTTTTCACTCACCCTATTTCTTTAAAGACTTTAGATAATGAACTGGTAACAGCTAAAGAAATAAAGAGTGAAGGCTTTTAATCTACACTTGACAATTCCTAATCATGAAGGATTTGTACTCTAGCAATTGGTCCTGAATATAGATAACCATAGTACAAATAAAATTTTAAGATGAAGTAGACTACTTAAATTATTCCCTCAAATTGATCCACTTTATAGATAAAAATTTTGAGTTTGTGAAGATGAAATTCATTTGCCAAGTCATAAAACAATGAGCAGAAAGCCAGAGTGAACACTCAGACACACTCACTCCTGATCAATCTCTCCTTGTGTGACTGAAAACTCACAATTTTGTGACTTTTATTATATATGAGTTTAGAAACAGAATTTAAGGTAGTTCTCATAGCATGCTAGTGTTTTCTTGGACAGTGATGTAAACAGTGAATATTGACTAGTGTTCCCTTATTAGGAAGGACATAACCAAACTATCCATGACCCAAATGTGCCTTTGGTCAAAACAATCACAATGACAATAATAATGGTATCTTACCATTGAGCTATTGCAATGTGCAAACCAATGTTAAATGCTTTATATGCATACTGTTACTTAATTTTCGCAACTTAGAAACTTGGTATTATCTGCATTTTACTGATAAGGAAACCAAGTCTTAGAAGAGTAACCCACTCAAGATCATAGAGCTGATATGACATGCTAGAAACTCCTTGGTATATCTTAGTCTAACATTTAAAAATAGAGGACTTTTCATCATTATCTTAAATTGCCTCATAGAGAGGTTCAAGACACATCACGGTCTTTCTGATAGTAGGTTAGAACTAAGCTCCATTCTCATAATGTCCAGCATATTATAATGTGTTACAGGCCACATTGTAATATATTTTCATGCCTCCTTGAAAGAGTCCCATAAATAATGTGTTAATCAATAACCAACCTCTATAGTAGACCTAGAAGCAGTGACCCATCCCATATTCACCAGAAGACAGTGAGTCTTTCCACTAAAACTGTCTGCAGCACCTCAAGAAAAAGTGATGAGACTACCAATAAATTACTACATGGCACATATTCAATTATGCTCAGTCACTGATTTAAAATACACAGTAGGTGTAAATCTTTAGAAGATCTGACCTTATTAAATTTTTTCTATTAATCTCCTTTCTTCTTCATTCATTCTTTTTTATTACAGTCATTTTACATGTTTCCTCATGACAGTATTTTAATTCTCTTTCATTATGTTTATAATTGTTAAAATCTTAAGACTACACTCTTCTTATTTCCCCCATCAATCATATCATACCATTCAGTCACTCAATACTTAGACCTATCCCTGGTATAGCAAAGATGAGCATCAAACACAAGCAAGAGAGGGGAGCAATTATAGAAATGCTAAACAGGCCAGAATTTAGAGATTTAACCCAATGAATGAACCAGTTGTGGAGTGATGAAAGTAAAGTGCCTGAGTCACCCCTCTCTCTCTCTCTAAGCTTAGGAGGAGGCATGACAGCGACAGGGACATTCAGCAAAAAGAAAGCCAGGAAGAACTGGAGGCACTTTCAGATCTAGTGCACAAGCATCTCCTTCAGTTTTCTGAGAGCTCTTGTCTTGTTAGTCACCTTTGACCGAGAGAATACGGTGAATGGAACTCAGAAGAAATAAAATAGTATACAACTCACAGAGGTCTTGTTTTACACTCAAAGGAAAAAGAGAGAAGTCCTCAAGTCTAATTGATTCATCAGGATAAAAAATTTAGAAGAGAATGTCAGCTATGACACAATAAGTATCATCCACTTACACTTAATCAGCGTTTTTAACTCTGGGAGGAAATTGGAATACATACCCCTGAGTCAAAAGTAGCAGCAAAATGGAAGCAAACAGGAGGCAAATGGTCAGTAGGAGTGAGAGGTAGCTGTGACACCAACATAGGGGACAGCACATGGGACTCCTATGGCTGAGGGCAGGAAGAAAGGGATGGTGTAAAATGTAATACAGTGTCATTAAGGATCAGCCAGCTGACCTAAACCCAACTGTCCCTCTGACCCTAGCCAGCTGTGTATTTGTCAGAGTGATCTTGGGCATTTCACTGGCATTATCTGAGTGTCAATAATTTTCCTTATGTAAGGGAGTAACAATATTGATCTGGCAAAATAATAATCTGAGTAAAATGCCAGGGATAGGTCTTTGGCACCTAGGAGTATAATCAGATTCAGAATGGGGTTTGTTTCCCTGCTGCTCTGGAATCGCCATTTGCATCTAAGGTTGACAGACTGACCAAATAAAAATACAGCATCAAATAAAAATATAGGAAGGCCAGTTCCTTCTTTAGTATAAGCATGTCTTATACAATATCTGGGACATAGTTATCTTTAAAATTGATGCTTGTTTATCCAAAATTCAATTTGCTCCACAATTATTTTCTGTCAATCCTCCAAGTTGCATTTAAAGCAAGACTTAAACAGGTCACAATATCCTGCCATTTTTTTTTTGGGGGGGGGGGGCGTGAGTGGGTACCGAAGATTGAACTCAGGGGCACTCAACCACTGAACAACATCCCCAGCACTCTTTTGTATTTTATTTAGAGGCAGGGTCTCACTGAGTTGCTTATCACCTCATTTTTGCTGAAGCTGGCTTTGAACTTGTGATCCTCCTGCCTCAGCCTCCCAAGCCACTGGGACTACAGGCATGCACCCCTGTGCCAGGTATATCCTGCCTTTTTAAAGCATCTACAAATAATTAAAGGCCAGAAGTCCCATTTTGGGACTCACAAGGAGCAATCTGGCTCTGCTATTCTAACACCCTAGAGAGTTGAGGAAACTCTTAGAGAGAGTGATTTTCACCACCACCCTCAAACCCTGTGGGAACATCTCTTTCTTGGAGTGGGAGGTTGGTCATGTGCTTAGGTGGCTGGCATACCCTCTGGATTTATGAAACTTTTTGTCATGGAAAAGCTGTTTGAGTTTACTATGGGTGAGGAAGCACTTCAGAAGGTAGAGGGCACCCCAGGAAGGGGATTTAGAGGGGTCCTGAGAGGTAAAGCCAGAAACTTGCTTGCATCATATGCAATACAGCAATGAGGCTCCAGGGAGCCTTCTCAAGATCTCACAAGTGAATCTCATATAAGAGATGGTATTTAAACACCAATTACACAGAAAACAGGGATAGCCAGAGAAGCCTCCAACAGACAAGAAAGAACTACATCCAAACCAGGTAAAATGAAAGACTTTGAACTCTTCTACCTCTGATCTCTGATCACACCAGAGAGACTCTTAAGATGCACTATATAATTACCTCTGATCACACCAGAGAGACTCTGAAGATGGCACAAAGGAAAAGAAGAGTCTACAACTCTTTTCTTCTCTAAGCCCCTCAAGCTGGCTCCTCACAAGTGCTGAGGAAGGGAAGATGAGGCCTAAACTAGATGCAAGATACAAACTAAATTGTTGAGAATGGGCTAATTTTTCTAATATCTGAAAGAAAACAGAAAGCCTGGGACCTATTCAAAATAACATGAAAGATGGCAAGGAAATATAGATTGGACATTTGGTTAAACAGGTTTATGTTTGAAATAGTGATTGAAGAAAAATAACCATGTTCCATGTTTGCATCCTCACCACATCGGACTCTTCTAGTTGGCACTCTGGCTGCAAAGAGTAGGTAGTCAATCTGGGTGTTTAAAGTCTAAGAGCCCCCCTAAGACCAGGAAATCGGCTCTGAAAGTGGAGGCTAGTGAGGTAGATTTTAAAGCTACACTGCAATAGGTATATAAGGACATGCTTTTAATTACACTGCAATAAAAATCAGAAGTGCCAGGCCTCAGGGAAAGGCTAGTAAAAATGAGATAGAAGCTGATTCCAGTCACCAGGGCTACTGTTGAGATTTGGAGATCCCAAAGCCCAGGGCATCCTGGTAAGACAAAACAGTGTTGGATTTTGAATTCTGCCCTACAATTTAGTGTCTCTGAAATATGAAGCTGCTCAGGAAAGGGAACATGGAAAAAACATTTCTAAACTGGTGAATGAGAAAACAGCTCTATACTATTGGGGCTGAGATTCATAGCAACAGGTAAAAACAAATTAGTCGCCCAGTGGCCAGAAGTTTACTGACAGCTTCACTGGCACTCCCTGGATCCCTTAAAACAAAGAATGGGGGCACAGGTGAATGAGGGACCCTCACTGAGGTATCACAGTCTCCACGCTCATATCACAAAATTACTCCTTCCTTTTAACTTTTACATCTTTTTTGTTTAAATTCTTCCTTTGACTCAGTCCTGTTTACACTCTCAGTACATCTCGGCTCTCAATTTTGTATTTTTTCAGGAGTAGTAGCAATAGTAGGTAGCATCTGTCCCCTGGAGAAAGATTGGCTTGTAAAATGAATGAGGAATCATGGTCATTTCCCCTTGCTATTTTTATTATTTGATATGTATTCAAAACTACCAATATATACCTCAAAGCACTATATAATACAAATAAATGCAGAATCATAGTTTCACTGGTTCTTGAAATAAGATTTGCTGATCTTCAGAGGGAGTTTGTCAAGTGAAGTTCAACATTTAAAATACTAAGCCTTGTTGAAATTTTTCTATTTGATTTGTTGAGTTTTTTAATAAAAATGAAAAATCAATAAAATAATCCCAAAGTCCTTCTAAAATACAGCCTATGAAGATGAAATAGCTAAGAAGGGAAAAAGAAAAAACTTTATTCCAATTCAATTTGTAGAAAAAATTGTACCAATTCTCAAACCTGTGTTCAATAGGGGCAGAGGCAAGGATCTGGCTATCTTTATGGTAAATGCACAAGGGCTTAGAATAGTTTTACCAATTGCCTGCTACTTGAAGCACCTAAATAAACAAAATACCCTCAATCCAATTTTCCAGGATTATATGTGGCAGATAGTGTAGACAGAATTCAAAGATGGCCCCAATATAATACCCACTATATCCTCCCAATATAATCCCCACTCCTTGAGTGTGAGCCAGACTCTAAATATAAGAGTTTCTCCCATGATTGGTCTATTTTATGGGACACAATTGGCTTTAAGAAAGGGACCTGACTTAATCAGGTTATCCCTTAATAATAATAAATAAATTGGGCTCTTCCTGATAAAAGAGATGTGTGAGAGGAATGGAGGTCTGGGAAGAATTGCAACAGGGGAAATTTTCCATTGCTGACCTTGAACAAAGGGTGGGTCACATGGTGACTAAAATTTCAATGAACTGAACTCCACTAACATCTGAATAAGAATAGCAGTGGATTCTTCCTCCAGAACCTCCAGAAACACAGTAGGAAGCCAAGCCAACACCATGCTTTTTGCTTGTGAGACCCTGAGCAGAGGAAGACCCAATTAACCCAGCCTGGACTTCTGACCTACAGAACTGCAGTCAGCAACATTGCTATTTTAAGCCTCCAAGATTATGGTAATTGTGATGCAGCATAAAAAACTAACACAGGGGACAGTGGTTATCACTTAAAATTGATTTGACAAAAGTAGATGAAAGTGGAATTAACCTAAGAAGAAAAGTCAAAGGATATCAGGACTCTCTCTAGTCATAAGGAGAACAACAGACAAAGCCAAATGGAGATGTAGACTACCACATACCTAATCCTAAAAACTCCCAAAGTCATGAAAAACAAGGAAGAACTGTCACAGACCATGGGAGACTAAAAAGACATATGACTAAATGTGATTTCACATCCTGAATGGGATCTTGGGGCAGAAAAAGAACATTCGTGGACAGGCTAAATAATGTCTAAAGTTTAGCTTTAAAATAAATAACTAAATAAATTAATGGAATCTGTAAAACATTATTAAGTATATAATGTAAGTGAATTTAGTAGTTATAAAATGAAACTTAAATATATTTAACTTAGTTTATCCTAAATGATGTTGTCTTGGTCATACATCAATTTGATAAAATAAGACAAATATAAAGTTTATCATCACTATGTTACTAAATGTACTTTGGATTTAAAAAATAAAAATGAGTATGTCGTGAAAAAATCAAAGTACAGCTCTGGCATACTGTTCTTTTCTTCTGGGCCTCAGTGCATCCCCAAGGTCAATCCAATGTAAAAATAAGAAATGTAATATCCATATCCTAAGGCTTTTTATATGATTACATTGCTAACAAAGGTCGGCAATAGTCAGAAGATTATAAGATGTCACCCTCTAATCTGAGCTTCTGATACTTAAGAGATCACTGGAGAACCCACAAGTTTAAAGATTCTCTTCCAGAATGTTTAATGTGCTTTTTAAAGGTGAACTCAAAGATTTACCTGCAGAGGGGATAAAGATCAGGCCCAGGGTCCCGTAGCAGCCTGCATGACACTATTAACATCAAATGCAAGACATTCCTTATACTGCTTTAATTATCAATGCTATAGGAGAAGCACAGGGCAATAAATTCAGAATTTAGTTGGCAAAGGAAAGCTAGTTTTCATGTTTCATTTTTAAAGACATTATATTCCTATTTAACTTTAAGTGTCCTTGCATGTTCTTTCAGACTGCTTCTTGCAATATTCTACAAAGCTTTGATTGAAGCCAGGAAAAGAAGAAGCAGAAGATGACTAGGTTTTAACATTTTTTAATCTTCCATTATTTACTGTCAACCCTCCTATTGAAAGATTACAGAGTGTGGGTATACTTCCTTAAGATGGTAAGCATTTTATTTGATTTTTTGAACTGTTATTTGTCCATTTAAACATGTGTACATAAGTTTATAAGGCATTTCAGATGCTTTTTTTTTTCTTTGTATTTTACTCAAATCAAGCCTCCCAAGAGTTAGAAAGTATAGAAATCACTATTCCTTATATACAAACAGAGAAATTAAGTTTGGGACAAATAGACTACAAATGGATTTGAATTCTGACATTTTGACCACTGGTCCAAGACTGCTTTGTGAATAAATGTGCTTTTGGCTACTTTCCATTTCCCTCTTTGCTATCCACAGCTGTATTCAGTAGGGACTACATGTCTTTTCTGAGACCCAGCTACTTAAATTCTCCACAGCGAAAGCCTTTCTGCTACGATGGCTGACTACCTGGGACCTCTTACCACTCCTCTCCATTGACTCAACAAAAATTCAAAATCCTGCTTGAACTATGTTCCACTACTGGTAAAGCTTTCTGATTTGTTCCAGGTAAGGCCAAACTTATGGATGGTCAGGGAGCCACTTGACCATGGACCTCACACAAAGGGGCTCAAGATTAGACTTGGGCACTGTCTGTGAATGAGGTTATGTGGACAATCAACAGAGACACTCCCATAGAAATTTAAACCCCAATCCCCAATTGCATAACCTATGTATAGAGTACCAACACATTTGTATCTTTATAAGTCCTATAATTTCCATTTGAATTACACAATTACACTGCATTGTATTTGAACCATAAATTTGTTTAAAATGAACATTTGTAAATCATTACCATTTTTTCAGAAAAACGAGAAACACAAGAAAGAGAAACGTTAATAAAGTGAACTTTAGCAGAAGAGCAGGTGCAAGCTCTCCGTGCAAACATTTTGCATCTAAAATAATGTGAGTTGTCTTCTAGCCCTTCTCAAACACCCCTATCCTCAGCCAATTCATTCACTGTGTTCATTGGCCCACATGCTCTGTTCCCGCCAAGACAATCTCCAGGGATTCTCTACTAGCTTTTCTCATCCATCTTATGCCTACATCCCTTCCAGTTTGTGTCACCTCCTAAGGAATCCCTTAAAGTTTTTTCTTGCATGAACATTTTGTCAGAAGGATAAACAATTACATATGCAATTATGTATAAAATTATGTGTACAATTACTCACAATTATGAGTACAATTGTGTGTACAGAAAACATGATGGCCAACACACACTTAGAAAAAGCAGTAAAACTAAGACCTTAATAACTTTTCTAGAAATTCATACATGTTTTATTCAGAACACTATCTTTCCATTTCTGCTGTTTGTCCTTTCATATCCAGCACTGTTTTTCTTTCTCTGAAAATCAACTGCAGCCATCACAGGTTGAGATTTCATTTGCATTTATCATGAATAAAGGTACATTTCCATTCCCTCCCACTGTTTGTAACTGCAAACATTGTACTATTTTTAATTCTAAGTAATTTGTTTTTCTCTTTTTAATGAAGGAGTCATGCTAACGGTCCTGATTTGAAAGTTTTCCTTCTTGAGGAACTACAGCAATGAAAATTGACTCCAGTCCTTCTACCTAGAGTTAAAATTAAAAACAAGTGTCTAGACACAAATCAAATGTCCCTATAAGAAACAAGTGTACCCTTCCTGATACCTTATACCTCTATCTCTCTCAACATCTGCCCCTCAACAACCTTCCCTCTGTTTTGTTTTCATATGATTTTGTTTGTAAGGAAAGACAGTATGCTTTATCTAGGAAGATTTTTCTGCTTTTTGTTTTTGTTTTAATCTAAGAAGCTGGAGGAGAAGGTCAAGATCATAAGAGGACAAGTTGGCACAGTCACATGTGGCCAAAGGTAATGCACACTGGGTAGGCCAAATAGAAATTTTTCTGTAAATGGAAAGACTAATTTAGTAAGCCAAATTTTCCCCAGTGCCTGGTGGAAGCTCATGAGAGCCCCATGGAAGCAATAGGGAAATAATTCTCCTTTTTTTTCAGTGATGAGGAAATTAATGCCCAAGAAGGTTTATGACTCAAGTGGCAATCTGTATTCCCAGCCCAGTTTTCCCTCTCTTGGACTAACCTGCCAGAAGTCAAGAAATCTAACAAAGATTTAAGCATTCAAAATATTTAAAATCATTCTAAGTGATTATTGAATCAGTTCACTATCACCTGGATTATTGTACTATATTTAATGGTGGCAGAAAATCAAAAAGACAGAGAAACCAAAATGTCGGCCAAACAAAAGGACGAGCAGTCACTGACTGCATACCCATGTCATATTTAGAAGCTCAGAAGCCAAGCAATAAGCAAGCATGTACCTTAGGCTAGAAGCAGTAGCAACAACACACATTCGAAGATTATGTAAAGGGCAAGATACTCAGAGTCTGCATTGTTCATCACAAAGAATCCCCAAAAGCCTCAGAGACATGTCCTTTTAATGAGAAACAATAGTTTGCCTCCAGATGCTCCTCTCATTATGAACACTTTAGCACCAGAAAGAGGCACAAAAAGGGGCTATGAGCCCAGTACTTTGAAAATAAAGGCCGGCCTCTGTGGAGAAATGTACCTATTAATATAAATGATTCTGAATAGATTCAGCTTCTGCTCCAAACTGTCAATTAACAGAAATAAAAATAATATTTCTATGTCATTAAAAAAACAAAAATACAAGACATCAAGCATATCCAGAGACACCTAATTTTCTACTGTGATCATATTTGTTGCATGAATATAAGAACAAAACATATTTCCTTAAAAAATACTGACATTTCTTAGCTTGGTTTTACACTAAAAACAAAACAGCTGACGTTATTCAGATTTGCAGCTATTTTTACTATTGAACAGAAGTACTCTAAATACTACATTTCCATTTAGTAATAGAAATCAGAATATGAGCTTCATAGTAAAATTGTCATAAAAGAAACCTGAGTAAATGAACTAATGATATCACACTGCACTGGCAGTTTCTCTTTTCATACTGATTTGAAGAAATGGCAGTTTAATTGATACTTATCTATGAAACCAAAATCAAAACAAATATGTAATTATGATAAAGTATCATCAAGCTATAATACTATCAAAGAATTTAGAGTCAGATTGCATAGATTTAAATCTCAGTTCTAACACTCTTGGCTTCATGACCTTGACATGTGATCCCACCTCCCTAAACCTTGGCTTCTTCAGCTGTGAAGTGGGCATAGTACAAAGGTGTTCATCATGGAGTTGTTATATGGAGTAAATGACATAATCCACATGGAGACCTTAACACAGACTGGGGCCTTTAATATACTCTCAATACATTAACTATTTTTATTAGCACCTATAATTCAAAGGCATTTTAGGAGAATTTGAGAATTGTCATCCAGGAATTTCACAAGTAATTTTACATTAGGGAATTGCAGTAGGTATTTTAAATATGTCTATAATATCAAAAAAATCAAATTCACTGTCTAAGCTATTTTTCCGTAGAGGTGCATTAATGCAAATTAGACAGAATGACTTTTCCCAGTTATAATTGGGCTGAAATGAGGTGGAAGGAACAGAAAGACAATTAACTTTAGCTTTTTTTTTTTTTTTTTAATCTCCAGCAGTTCGGAGTAGGTTTTAGTGCCTGATGGCTGTAGACTGTCAATGCTGCCAGCCGAAATTATTCAGAGACCTTCAAGGGGCTTTGTTTATCTCATTTTTCAATTAACCTCTGCGTTTTAACTTCATCATAATGCCTATGCCAATTCACACCAAAGAAGAAATAAAAAATCCCTGTTTGCTGTCATTATTTCTTTGCTTCACAAATCAAGTTTTATTTCTCCTTTTAATGCATAAAGAAAATGTATGGAAGATGTAAATTTCAGGTTGCAAGAGACCAGCAAAGTGGCAAATGATTTAATATAAATGAAGTTTTCATATTAACCTTTCCCCCTTTCTTTTCTTTTCCTTGATTCATCATGTAAGGGGACAGCAAAGTTCAGCACTACTGAGAGCAAAGATCAAAGTATTACTGAAGGCTGGGATTTTGTTATCACCTTAGTTTGAGATTCCAGGCCTACATGAGTACAAGTGTGAGAAGAGACCAGAGTCTATTTCTTCTTTGTAGAGAGTCAATGTCACAGACGTAAAGCTCCTTCAAATACATCTTAATACAACTAAACCACCTTGTCCTGGTTTTTATTAAGTCAGGACCAAGAACAAATAGGTTTTAGATAAGCACATCCACCACGATTTTCACATCATTTGAAATAGCTTTGAGATTTTAATCCTTGAACTGATAAAATTCCATCCACACAATTAAAATTCTTTTTATAAAGTACCAATTGGTGTAGATAATGCACATCATTTTTAATTTTACTGTCTGGGGAATTTAAAAAAATATAAAATTTGGAATGTTTTCTACATTTAAAATCTTCTTTTTTATTTGTTTATTTTTAGTATACATGACAGTACAGTGTATTTTGACTTATTATATATACATGGATCATAACTTCCCATTCTTGTGGTTGTACATGATGAAGAGTTTCACTGGTTGTGTATTCATATACAAACATAGGAAAGTTAAATCCAATTCATTCTACTGTCTTCTTTAGAAGCACAAAATAAACTTTAAAATGAATAAGACATGGTAGCAGGTGTTATGTAATCTTTGGGTAATTTAGCCATTTGAAAGCACTGAAGAAAACGCATAAACCACAGGATAAAGTTGCTTTTCACTAGAGTACCAGTGTCAACATTGTCTTGGTCTGCAAGGACCACTAAAACAAATAGCACAAACTGTCTTCAATAACAACTATATATATATATATATATATATATATATATATATATATATACACACACACACACACACATACATATATCTAGAAGCTCTAATATATATATTAGAGCCTTTTATTGAATAGACTCACTATCTAAAGATATATATATATATTTTTTCGCTGTTCTGATGACTGGGAAGTCCTACAATCTGGGTGCTGAAAGATTCAGTACCTAGTGAGGGTTTTTCTGCTTGCAGAAAGATCACTTTTTCTTTCTCTTTCTTTACCTCTCCCTTTCCATATCTCTTTCTTTCTCTTTCTCTTCCTCTCAATACTTTAACTATTTTTAGTTAATAGTTAAAATATTTGTTAAAAATAGTTAATGTACCATCAGGAGAGTCTCCTCATCCTCATGGCCTAGTCCAACCTAGTTACTTCTTCTTGTGGTTTAGATATGAGGTATTCCCCAAAAGCTATCTGTGAGACAATGAAAAAAGTTTTCAAGGTGAATGACTGGGTTTCAGTATCTGTAATCTAAACAGTGAATTGATCCCCTCATTAACTGAGTGGCAATTGTAGGCAGGTAGGGTGTGGCTGGAGGAGGTGAGTCATTGGGATCATACTTTTGGGGTATATATTTTGTCCCTGGCTGGTGGAGCACTCTCTCTGCTTCAGTGCTGTGTTCCCAGTTGCTTTCTTGTGCTATGCTCTTCTGCTATGACATTCTGCCTCTTCTCAGACCCCAAGGAATGAAATCCGATGTCTATGGACTGAGACCTCTGAAATCAAGAAATAAACTTTTTCTTCTCTAATTGTTCTTGTCAGGTCTTTTGATCACAGAGTTAAAAAAGCTGACTAAAACACCCTTCAAAGGCCCACTCCAAATGACATCACATTTGGACATCAACATATGAATTTGGAGGATGAAAGCATCCAGTCCATAACAAACAGAAAAAAAAATAAGTGTTAATGGAAATCTTTAGATAATGAGTCTATTCAATAAAATACTCTCCAGAAGCGCTACTTACGAGGGAAGCCATGTGAATATAATCCAATGAGTGAAAACAGAAATTTGAGTTTCTGAGGTGACCAAGTAGGTGTGGTCAGACAAGAACCACTCCTTTCTTTTGGGAATAAATATTTGTGGGACTAAGAAATTTCTTAATTATTGGAAAATCTTTTTTTTCTTTTCTCCAGATTGGTGACTGAAATACAGATTTAATTCATATTTCCATTGACCTAATTCATTAGGCAACCTTGGCATCCTTGTGAACCAGCCTTAAGCCCTGTGAACCAGTCCTAAGTCCTGACTCAAGATGATCATGTCTCTATATTAGAAGTAAATAAAAATGTCTAAGTTCATTGCAATGTTGTTTTTTTTCTTTCAAGACTCCAAACTGAAATCATATTTCAATATTTTGTCACAGCATATACCATTAAAGTAAGAGTTATTGGACTTTATCACTTTTTCATCAGTTAGGAACAGCTTTTGATCCGTATAGGCCTGGGGTAGATCTGAAGTAGATGTGTAACGTACCAAATAAAACTCTCTCTATCCTATTATTCCTATGAGTCAGGCAGAAAAGAATTTGATGTCTAGTTCTTTAAAATGAAAAAAAAAATCACTTAAAAATCATAAGTTAAAAAATATACTTACTTTCCCGGGAAAAAAGAACTACTAAAAATTAAAGGCATAATTATAATAAAGAAATACTGCAATGCTCAGATACTTTTTTAAATTACAAAATGTTGAAAACAAAATATTAATTCAGAAAAATGTTCTGCACCTGAAGATAGTAAGACTCTGGATTTTATACTTTTAAAGGATTTTTAATTGTAAAGGCATTAGCTCCAAGGAATTTAATGTAGTATTCTCTTTCATCTTTCTGGTATTAACAAATTTTTCCTAACTTATACAATCAAACTTTTAACTGGGATATAGTAAGAAAGACTTTTCAGTTTCTATGAAAGTTTTAGCACATAATGATTTTACTAAGTTTCCATTTTGCTCAAGACAGATTGGCTTCCAAAGGACAATGAATTGTGACCTCTTCATTAGAGATCTCACTGTCAAGATCACTGGGCTCAGAGACAGAACCCACAAAGTCTGTTAAAGGGGAGGAAAACTAAAAGACTCAAAGACACTCCAGCTGACATCAGATATTTCAGCATGGACAGTCATCCTTCCATCTCAAAAACAAAGAGTAAGAAAAAACACATGAAAGTTTATGTTATGTTCTAGAAATATAAATATCAATCATTGACATAATCAATGTAATCTTTTGATTTTATTGATGCATAGAAAGTTGGCCATTCACATAGAAATATTTTATGCTTCCAAATATTGGTATACAAAAACTTCAGATATACATATATATGTATACATATGTGCATAATATATATATATACACACACACATATATATATACACACACACACCAAACTGAAATCACATTTTAATATTTTGTGTTATAGTATACAGACATATAAAACACTACAGTGTGTATATACATATATATACACACACTAACCAATACTTTGCATGTATGCTTGGTTTATACACTGAGAATTAAACTAGAAGCTGAAAAACAAGAAGTGTTCTTTACTTTCAGAAAATATTTCACATTGAACAAAGCCAAAACTCTGAATACTCTATAATTCAAATATAATATTTTTTAGTTTGAAAGAAAGTATTTTTATTAATAATTTATATGTTCTAATTCTTTCTATGTATGAGTTTGAGTTTTTCAATAATAGTATTTCTATTGGTAAACATAATGGTTTGTATAAAGATCCCTTTTATTTTTTCCTTTTTACCATATTTACAAAAATCCTCATTAAAATTAGGCTCATAGGCTAGGTATGAGCTCAGTGCTAAAATACTTATGTAGCATTCATGAGACCCTGGGTTCAACACTGGCACTGCAAAAAATAAATAAGTAAAATAACACGAGGCTCATTTTCCAATTACAATGGTAAGGCATGAAGGAAGATGAAAAGAGGGTCTGAGAATTAAAGGTGTGATGTCATGATAATTTTTAATAGGTCTTCTGAAAGTATTGTATCATTGCCTTCTAAAACTTCTTCTTAACATAAACCAACAGCAATTTATCAAGCCCAAGTCTATATAAGAATTATCAGAATTTTAAAAAGCTGGGGTGGTAAAATTTATCAGGCTCATCACCATAAATGAGTAAAGTAAATTCTTATAAAACTTTTTTAGAATTAAAATATAATGTTTATGAAGGATACCATTATAACTATACAGGTTAATTTTATTATTATCCGAAACCACAAATGAAACAGATACAATTCTCCTCTGAACTCTGCTATAAGAAAGAAACAAGAAAAATCGCTGGTGACATTAGTTAAGAAGAATATTTTTCTACTTAGTGCCATTGAATTTTTTTCAAGTAATTGACTTCCATAATTTTTGTTTCTCCCAATTTTACTAAACCATATTTTAAAATTATTTAAAAGCCAGTCAATAGGAAATGGCTCATGCATACAAATCAATAGCAAGTCTGGTATTGCAAACAGGTAAGTAAATCCTCACAATACTGGGAACATACTCAAGGGCTTTGTAGACCTCCCCCCACAAAAAAATTGAGCTCATCAGCAAAGGACAAGACACTCCAAGAGACACGTGAAAAGTAAAAGGACTCCACCCAAGAAAGGGTACTAATAGAATTCTCAGGAGAGCGGCATGTGTCATCCAATCTGCGATGCTCTCAGGGATACAACATGCACTTATAATATGTACTGTTGAGGATACTTTTTAAATGTAGCCAATCAGAGTTGTAAAATAGCTTGGTAATATGTATTTCTATTTCATAAATAGAGATGGTTGTTTAAAGATCTTACAGATATAAAGCTATTTGTATTTCAAAAAGCAGAAATTACAAACAACAAAGCCTAAGGGGTCAGCAAGGACTAAGGATGTATATTTCTGTTTGGGGATGAAGAACAGAAGAAAATACCCAGACAGTTTGAAGGTACAGTTAAAACGTAAAATGAGTGATTGGGATAATTAGGCATATTGGGAGGCATTACAGGGGTAGAAAATGGAGAAGGCAGAGGATGATGATGTGACCTCAAGGATCTCTCTCATTGGGATTCGGGGCTAATGGTCTTTCTGTCCCAGGCCAGGCTGGAATGTCTGGCCTAAGCTTAAGAATCCTCACAGTATTTCAAGAGCCTGAAGTTATAGAGCCCAGCATCAGCTAAAATGCAAGAGAAAACCATCCTGTCTCAATCTGTGTTTGGGAAGCTGTCTGTGGTCTTTATTAGGATCTCAAAGAAAATATCATAGTGGGAAGCTAGGGAAATTGAATATCCCTAGGTGTGGAGATTCATTCGTATGTTAAATTTTTAGGTAAACAGTATGTTAAAGTGTTCACAATAAAATCTTTTCTCTTTAATATTCATTCAAAGTCTGCGCTGACCTTAAAGTAGAATTAAATACAGCACAACTGTCCTGAGAAAATTAATCATTTCTTTATCACTAGTCAGGAATTACTTTCCCAAATGTCAACTCTTGCCCTCTAATAATTCACTTTACCTTCCATGGATCCTGGTTGGATGCCTAAGCCCTCTCTGTGACCTCAGCAGGATGAGTTGGCTACAGTGCAGGCTGTCCTTGAAGACCACCTGGGAGCCTCAGATTGTGCCCAGTGTGGCAGCCTGTCAGAAACGGGCCACTGCCAGTGCGGAGCAGGGAACACCTGTGCCTCACAGTCTGCACTGGCCACTCTTCCACAATCAAATGTCTTTTAAGGTACAGGTCAAGTCTTTCCCCTTTGTAATATAGCTACTGTTATTTCTCAGCTCGTCTCTGTATCATTGGGGTAAGTACTTTGGAAATGAGTAAAGGATGTCAGACGTTTGGGGATGAGTAAAGTTTCCTTTAGTTCCCAAACTGTCATTTATATAATTAGGATTTTATTCTCTGCCCCTACAACCACCTGAAATACTCTACTTGTAAAATTGCCCCAACACACACACACCATGTAAAGAGATAACTTATCTTGTTCCATATCTGGTACAATAGAGTTAACTGAGACTCAGTAACTATTTCCAAAGTATTGTCAAGTTTTCAGTTTGTGTTTGGCACTGTACTGGATGCTAGAATTAAAGGCGAAAGGCATGATCCCAGCCTTCGAGTACCTCACACTCCGAAGAGGAAGGCTAAGCACAACTTTGAACATTTAATAAAATTTGCAGCAGTTGTGGAAATGCTAATGTCTATGAAGTTTCTTTCTCAAATCACAGTTTTTGAAGATCTTTCAAGTAAGATCTTCCATCTATTAACAGAAATAGAGTTCATAATGCTTTGATTTTTCTAAATCTCATACAAAACTCAGCTTCCTCACTTTCCTTGATTAATTTTACCACTTGCTGTTTCGCTTAATATAACATCCATACATCAGTTTTCAAAATATATGGAAATTGTTTCTTACTTTAGAAATATTTTAAGATTTTCCTTTACATTCTGACTTTGAGTTAATGTAAAGAAAAGATCACATTTTTCGTAACTTTTTTGCACAGTTGGGACCTCAGTAAACATCCACTGTTCAGTGCTGCTAGATAGTCCAGTTTTACCAACTGTGGCAACATTCAGAAAGAAGTTTGTCTGTTTTAATCCTGCATCTTTATTAGAATGGCTAAGAGAAAGAGACCTGACTGTAATTCTGGTCATTTTCATGCTTATCAAATGAAGGTATATTTACTCCTTTAAAAAATGGGAAAGCTCATAATCTAGATTATTTTTGGTTATTACTCAAGTGATATAAATAAATCATAATGTTTAGAACCAAATAACTTTTAACTTCAAAATTTCCTTTTTATCTATAAAAGCAGAGGTTTTGTGTAAGGTATAGTGCTATTTTTATTTATATTTTCACCAAAATTCAATTGTATTTTAAAAATATGATTAATTAACCTTGAGGTATTTATAAGACAATTATGACCATTCACAGTGTTTTAATACATTACCCCTGAGGAAGTTACTGAATTTCAACTACTACCAATGTAAGAAAAAGAAAATTATTTTATCAAAAAAATGACATTTGATGAACAGTTTATAATTAACTAGAAAATAGTGTAAAAACAACTTATTAGTTGGCCATGGTGACACATGTCTGTAATCCCAGCAAATTAGGAGACCTTTAAGGCAGGAGGATAAAAGTATGAGGCCAGGCTGGGTAACTTAGACCCTGTCTCAAAATAAAACAAAATATATATATTTTAAAAGGGCTGAGAATGTAACTCAATGGTAAAGCACCTCACAGTACCACACACACACACACACGCACACACACACACAAACACACACACACACACAAATACACAAAAAAATAATTAATGAGCATTAGCAAAGTAATTGTAGCCAATTTTTAAAATTAATAATGAGAATATTAAGATACCTGAACAGTGCTTTTGGTGTAGCTCAGTGGTAGAGATCTTGTTTAGCATGTGTGAGGCCCTATGTTCAATTCACAGCACAGAGAAAGAGAAAGAGAAAGAGAGGGAGACAGGCAGACAGAGCAACATGTGAAAAACTGGACCAAAGGCTTAGATTTTTAAATTTTGTTCCAACACTTAATGATAGTAATACTTAAATGTCATTTAAATCTTTTTGTATTTCAGTACTTTCACCCATAATATGAGGCTGATAATATTTATGAACAGGATCTTTCTAAGAGTTTAAGAATAATAGAAACATTTATTGGACTCTTATTATCTAACTTATTATAACACTTTTATTAAATACGTTAACATAATCCTTGCAATTATCCTAAACTGTAACTTTTATTATTGATGTATCCATGATACAGATAAGGAATTACAAGGCCTTGAAAAGTTAAGTGGCCCAACTCAGGATGCCAAGGGCTCTCATGGGAGAGGATTACAGAATTACAGTCACAAGATCTATTCAGTATGCAAAACAAGGGACTGAAATCAGCTTAACTGGCTTCTCAATCACCAATAAAATGATCTTAGATGAATGATAGCTTACTTTTCCTCAGGGAAGAGTTTTTTCACAAAGCATACTCCCCCGCTTTTTGCTGACCGCAATCACAAAGCATGTATGTTTAGGTACCTACCGATAGACCTATCTGTGTGCCTACATACATATTCTACTCTTCTCTCAGCCCTAGAGATTTGTCCTCATCTTCTAAAGTTCTTTTAAAGCAAATCCAGAAAATAAAATAAAATTTGAGGAAAAAGAATAAGTGACAAAGAATAAGAGCTCCCCTTGTATTTGCACTGTTGAACTTAACTTATTCTGAGTTCCCAGACACTGAATCCCGTATTCACTTCTTTTGTATCAACTCTCAAGAATAGATAGACATTTGCCTTCCTGAATATTTCTCCTGGTCTTTTCTGAGCAGTAATACTCTTTTGCCCCTGTACCCTAATAATTTGATTTCCTTGAGAAGTATGGAGTAATGCGAACTATTAGTGTAAAAGATAAAAATTTTTGACAGTCCCAGGTCAGTTGTCATAAGAGATGCTAAATCAAAACTAATGTGTCCACATATAAACCATAAAAAATAAATGAAGAAACAATAGTTTCTTCATCACAAATATCCTATTTTGGAATTTCTTTTGGAAATTTTTGAAAAATCCCAGAAATACACTTACAATATATGCTGATTTACTGTTCTAAGTCCTTTTATCTATTCTGGTTTCTTCTTTGGGTAGATTATACTTGATTCTCAAAAATAATGTTTATGTATCCAGAGTATTACTTTTAAAGATCAGAAAGTGCATTGAGACTACTTTTTCCAGCACCAGGATGAAAAGAAGAAAATCATGACTATTAGACAGAGACCACATAACTCCCCACAAAAGCCCAGTGAAAAACTACAGAAGTACAAAAGGAACTTAGCAATAATCTGCCTGTGTCAGTTTTATACAAAGAGAATATATTCATATAATAATATAGAATAGTAACAGAAAAGAGAAACATAATAGCTTCAGTAATGTATTTTGCTATTCAAAACCTATGATCAAGAACTGTAAATAATTATTTATAAGTAATTTTAAAAGAAAATATATATTACAAATGATATAAAAAATAGATGTAACTATAATGCTAATAGTTATTCCTTGATAGTCTTTCTCTTAAAAATATTCTGATTAGGGCAGCTTAAAACTAATCCCCTTTCACTGATCTTGGCAAAGGATTTTTAGCAAGTAATTCTATTTAAATTACTACACAGAATTAATCCTTTCTGTTGCTTAAAGCAAAAAAAGAAACCAGAGAAAAACAAAGACTATAAACTGGGGTTGAGATAGTTACACTGAATTCTTTCTTTCTTAATTGAAAAAAAATCGTATGCGACATTTTGTATAATAAGTACATCCTTCCTCACATTCATTTTGCTTTCTTCTCAGGAAATAAAAGCTATGTACTCCAAGGTGGGTTTAAAATATTAGTCATGTAAATGAGTGAAAATATATGAGCATTTCCAAAAATATATAAAACCAAGATTCCTGTATCAACCAAAATTGAAAATAAGAAAAAAAAATATTATTCTTTTCTGATTCAGGAGAAATCCTCAATTTTCCTACTTCTACAAGTTTGATAAAATTTAGCTTGTGTAATGCTGCCTACATACTGATTGATCATATGTTACTTTTTTCAACTCTAAAATTAATTAGAAAACAATGAAAAAAGGATAATCAATCATAGAACTCTCATAGTCAGGAATGGTGGTTATTGACATATCTGGTGAAAAAATAAGTGAAGGGATGGAGAAGAGGCAAAGAGTGTACATGTATATGCATATCTTTAAGGAAGTTTTGTCATAATATTTCTGCCTAAGAACTATTGGTCCAAAATGAGTTAGAAAGCCATCTTCGAGCAAGGTAAACTAGGAAGTTCATTCTATATTGGGGTATGCTAAGCCCCAAATTGAGAGCTCTGTTACAGAAGAAGCAGATATCAAGAGGTACACTGACCCTTTAGCCACCTATGAATTGTCTCTTCTCATAAATGAAACCTATTTTGCCCTGCTCTAGGAGACCCAGAACCAAAGTCCTACCAATTTTCAGAATCTGACTCAAACTCTAATACAACTGGGTGGTAAAATGTAGCAAGTCTGGATATGATAATTCATGGTCTGACACCCTACACAATTAAATACAAAGTATTTGCCCCATCATGATATCTAATGGTGAAGTAGGAATAAGATTTCTTCATTGGAAAAAGAAGAAAATTCTAAGTACACAGCCATCACTGGTCTTTGACAATTATTGAGCCCTCTGGCCAAGAATTACGAAGATTCCCTTCTCTGAATCAGACTAACTTCTCTGAATAGACTATCTAGTAAATCCTGGTAAACCTGGATTTGTTCTCTGGGGGCAACTTCCTTGCCCATCATGTTGCCCTCAATCCCACCCTTTAACTTCTCCTTACCATAGTACACCCCATGCTCAAATGTAAGGAAGACAATCGAGTTTGCCCTTTGGGGTGGTTGCATAGATTTCATAGCCTGCTTCCTACTAATACAGCTTAGTGTGCTGAAGGGCTGCATTAGATATTAAACAATTATATGCTTTTGTGTCCTGTCGTCTTGGTTGGGTTAAAGATGTGCAGTGGTCAGCTTTTGTAAGTCCCTCAATAGTATTCACTTTCTAATCTATTTACAAATACAAACAACTAAAATTAAAAATATTGTCTAGGTATAGTTTTTAAACCTAAAGAATTTGGTTTTTAAATTACTAGACTCTAGTTTTTCCCACTCCCTCTCTCTTTTATTGCCAGACCATGAGGTCACTGCCTTCGGTACATTTGCAAAGTAGATGTATTAGTTGGCTTGCGCTGTTATAACAAAGTACCATACACTTAGTGGTTCAAATAACAGAAATTTATTTTCTCAAAGTGTAGAGGCTGAAAGTCCAAGATCAAGATCAGCGTTAATCTCTGGGTGGGGCCTCTCTTTTTGGCTTGCAGATGGCTATTCATGCTGCATCCTCATATCTGTGCACACATGGAAGGAGAGCTCCAGGATCTTTGAGGCTTCTTATAAGTATACTGATTCTATCAGATTGGCGTTCTATGCTATTGACTTTATTTAACTTTGACTACCTTTTGAAAAGTCCTAAAGTCAAATACAGTTATACTGGAGTGACGGTTTTCAATAGCCAAATTATGGCCTTGGGAGGAGAAATTCACTCCATTACAGTGAGCATGAGGGAAAAGGCAGGGCCTTTATCTGATCTTCACCACCAACTTTGCTCTTAATAGCTTAGAAATAGTTTTCCTGTTAAAGTTGCTGTCTTGTCTTATAGAAGCAGCTGACTATTTTAACCATGGAATGTTTTAAGTATGCATTCCAGCTAGAGGCTGAGATGGTTGAACTTAGTTTAGCAATATTTTCTTCATCACTTCTTGTGGCCTAGCCAATTTTACCCTAAGTGAATATCTTACTATTTTAACCTTATCGAAAGCAACAGAAACAAAAGCCCAGCACTTTGAATTACTCTTACCATTTTCCCTAAAGCTGATCATCAGCAGGCAAAATCACTGCCTTCCCAGGACCCTTGAGGATGGTTTTCCCACTGTTTGTAGTGACATAATATGGGACATCAGCTTTTCAACTTGCAATGATGATTTATTACCTGGCTGTTTAGACTTATCTAAGACTACCTGTTAATTGCAACATCCCATTTCTAAGAAAAAAATGAATTAAACTTAAATTCAACAGCAAGTGAATAATAATAATAATAAACAATGTGACAGTTAATTTCTTTCTCATTTAAACTCCAGTGTGTGGCTGGTATCTGGTCCAGGACTGGTCAGGTAGTCTTCAGGGTCTAAGACCTAGAATCCTATGTCGTTGACTTTCATTGTTCTAGATTCCTTTTATTGACACCTGAAGTACATTCTACCTCCTGATTACAGTGGACAGAAAGCAGATGACTATACTTTCCAGACTCTCTAGCAGCTAGGTTTCTAGATATAATATTGATTGGGCCAATAAGGGGCATTCACAATTAATCTGGAAAGTGGAAGAGAGGTAGAGGTCATCTTGTCACAACAGCAGATACTTGTGGCCCGCAAGCAATTTCCAACAGATGTGTTTGAAGAAGCAATATTTTAAACACTATTCTGTAGTGGTATGAGGCATTCAAGCTGATTTCAAAAGGGACAAGAGCAGCAGCATTCTCCTGACCTCTCTGCTTCACAGGTATAATGATATGACCTTAAAACCGGTGTCCTGTAGCAGATCTCTGGCTTCTTTTCTGCTGGACCTTCTGATCATTTTTTTTATTTCCTCTATTAAATTTGTTTCTTCTTTGGCTACTCGGTGTGATTTCTGTCTGCCAGTCTAAACCTAGAGGATATACCTCCTGTATTGTCTTCATCCACATGTCCTAAGCTGAAGCCCACTCATCAGTCCAATATCTATCTTTCCATATGCAAAAAGAAGAATAAGGTAGTAGAGAGCAAGCGATTGCTCTCAAGAGCATGATCTGGAAGCAGCACACATCACTTCCCCTAACACTGCATGCAGCATAGTCAGTACAAAGCTGCAAGAAGTCCAGCAGGTACACACCACCAGGGCAAACACATGGTCAAACAATTCTCAGGGAATTTATTTGCTAAAGGAGAATGGGATATTATAATACAAGTTAGAAGTCTCTTCCCCAAATCCCCTTAAGACATTACCCACTTTTCAGCATCAAAGCAATCATGTTCATTAATTAAGGAAGAGGAAAATGCTAAAAAGAGAATAAAGGGGTAGAGCCAGATCAGAGGATGTTAAGTGTTGCCATTTCAAAAGTAGCCAACCATGGACCAGAAACAGGAAAAGGTCACTTTGTCATAACTGTAATTCCATCAATAAAGCTGACCTAAATTATTGAATTCCTTTCCTCCCATTCTGGTCCATTGAGATCTCCTACAGCTTTCCGCACACATGTTCAGGTGACATTTCATAAAGTAAAAGCATTTCAGCTATCTGCTTTGTTTTAGAGCAGTCTTTTTTTCCCCCATATGTTCCAAGAGCACAAATTCACCACAGTCTTTGTTTAGAGAAAAAAAATCAGAACCATACACATTCAGGTATTTTATTTTCTTAAGAAATTTTTATTATGACCCTTAGTGATGACCTTTATGATTTTGTGTGTATACCCTCCCTTCTCAAATGGTTCTGTTCAAAAGAGTCAGGCCCCAATTAAGACACATTTTCTTTGCTTCAAAGAAAGTGGTGGCATTTTCAAAGCTTTAAGCTTAGTACCTTAAAGAGTTTGGACAGAGAGCAGCACTTGAATCCTATAATTATACTGTGTTTTAGAGCATGGATTATGACAGGTGTGCAAGCAGGACCAAGTAATGAGAGAGTTGGCAAAACAGTTGAATGTTCACATAATTCACTGGTCAAAAGCTAATCATCAACAGTAATAACAACGGGTCTTTAGAAGAACCAGAGCTTCAATCTGGCTCCAAGTAATTTTTCCAGTCGGAATTTCAGGCACGTTTTAAACAGCTGCCATGTTTTATCCAATCTTTTAGCTTTCAATTCTCCCAGAAAAAAGTCTCCCATATAATTCTGCCACATTTCTAACCATGGAACAGATAATTTTATAGACCACCTTGTTCAGTCTCCCACTCAGGAAGGAATTTACCTCTGATCGCTGGTCTATATAGCTTGGTGAACCCTCAACAAATGGTGTCCCAGCCTGCCATCTGTAAAACTGGACGAATAGAACCCACCTCAAAGTTTATTAAGAAGGCTCCTTAGTTACTTTCTATAGAACCCTTTGAATAATGGCTGAAAAGTATTAAATATCAAACAGATGTTTACTAAATCAAAGCAACCTACTCAATAGAAACTATGTGGAGCCATGGGAGTCCAGCACCCTTTAAGGAGCTCTTCTTAGAAAAACATCTTCTTCTGAGGCTCTGGGTTGGTTTTCACCTCTTCCTTATCAGCAGCTCAGGCTTTCTTCCCCTTCAATGCTCCTTGTGTCAACCACTGCGCACACTATTTATATTCTTTTAAGATCAAAATTAAACTTGGATTCAAATGTACAGAAAATATTGACAAGGAAAATAAATAGTTGATGGTGCTCCTAAAAGAAAGGCTCTGTTAGTTCTCTTTGCATAGTTTCTCACAGAAGATCAACCTAGACGTAGATCATGTCACTTCTCAGTTCAAATCCACTCTGGGTAAAAGCTAAAGTCCTTATAAGACCCAATAAAATAAATATGGCCCCTTCATACCTCTGACTTCTCTCACTAGCCTCCACTTCCCACCACACCCCACCTCATCCATTCCACTCACACCATCCAAAATGGGGGGGCTCTTCTGTCGCTCCAACATATCAATCCCACTCTCACCTGAAGATATTTGCTTCTGCCCTTCCCTCACCTTGAGCACCTTCCTGCTTGGCACTCCTGTATCTGACTGATGCACTCCCTCGCTTTCTTCATCTTTTTGCTTACAGTCTGTAAGTCAATTTGCCCATATAGTCAACATGCCCAGATGCCCAGCCCCAGTGGCACTAATCCTTCTTTGACAAACCAGATTTTCTTCTACAATTATCATCATTGTACATATTGCATATTGATACTGGTTTATTTGTATCTTCATTCTCTGCACAACCATCCCTGCCCTGACCACGGGCTGTGACTTTTTATGAGGACAATGTGATATCATCTATTTGAAATATTTAGAACTGTGTCCAGTGTACAATAGGAAATCAGCTTTACTTCTAGTATTGTTGCTATTATTATTAATAAAAGTCAAAATAGCCAGGGAGTGCTTTAGAGTGTCAAGAAGATTCAAACTGGGCTTCGTTGTCTGTGGAAAATTTAGGTCAGCAGATTTAAAATGCAAAAACATGAAAAGTACTCAAAAGACAGACCAGATAGGAGCAAATGGACATTGTACGCAGATGACAGCCATTGCTTTCCTCCCACAGAGGGACTCACTTTCCTTCTGAAATGGTTGACACTGGATAAATGTTAAGACTTCCAATAGCAAATAATCTCTGATTTTGGTTATGACAATGGGAAAGAAAATGAACAGATTTTGTGATGGAAGGAGGGTCTCCAACATTCAAAATAGTATCTCTGTTCACCAAGAGGGAACTCCCTGTTGAGTTTTAGAGGTTCAAAGTACAGAAAAATATGACAGTGACCCCTCGTACGTTGCCATGTGTGCAGCAACCAAGGAGGTTGCTGGCAAGAAATAGGCTTTCTTACTTTTCATTGTCTTATGAGTCACAGTGCTAGTTCTTTTAAACATTGGGTAGTGCTGAGCATCCCCAAGTAGCAACCTCCAAAGAATGAGTTCAGAAACTGTCTCTAGGTGACTCAAGAATGACCCATGCTGCAGGCATGGTGGCACATGCCTGTAATCCCAGTCGCTCCAGAGGCTGAGATAGGAGGATCACCAGTTCAAAGCCAGCCTCAGCAAAAGTGAGGCAATAGGCAACTCAGTGAGACCCTGTCTCTAAATAAAATACAAAATAGAGCTGAGTTGTAGCTTAGTGGTCGAGTGCCCCTGAGTTCAATCCCCGGTACCCAAAAAAATTTAAAAGAAGAATGACCCATTCTATTTATTCAACAAATGTTCCCTTTAGTACCAATAAAGTTCCCATTAGGGTTCCAGGTATGTGAACCCACACATCAGTGAACAAAACCAAACGTCTACCTTCATTGAGCTACAGTTTAGCATCTTTCATAATTCTGCTTTTTAATCAAGATATAATTGGTAAAGAATGACTAACTTACTTACAAACTAAGGTGACCAAAAAAATTAAGAATAGAGTTACAGAATTAAAACTCCATTTAGTTTGGCAAATATCTTTAAAACTGTTTTTAACTAATGGTAAAAGAGAAAAGTGTGGGCAAAATCAGAATGTTTTTCATATGCCTCACTTATTCAAGAGCTATTTCCTTATTCAAAGAATCCCATAGACTCTGTCTTAGAAAACATTAAGGTAGATTAAAATAACTTGACTATCATTTGATGACCTCAAATAGCAACAAAATAATAAATAAAATTCAAAAGTTGTAATTTTTATTTTATCTTAAAAGATAAAACGAGGAAATAAGATAATTCTCCATTTTGTTTTATAAGTAATTATGTAGTAATAACTTTGGGGATACACTTGTCCTTGTGTCTTTTAGATATTTAGTATAATTTTAGTATAGTGTGAATACTCAAGTAAATAATCTCTTATATTATTCTGTCTCATGCAAATCTATCACCCATATTCTAATTATTTCCACATGTTTCTTTTATCACTGAAATACACAGAACAATAGGAATCAATGGTCTATCCATATGTGCAGTATTGTAAGCATCTGGTTTATCAGATGTGTAAGATGAACTTAGACATACAATTCATAGATTTTAAGACTGATTCTTTAGTGATTACTTTCTAAATATTTGTTATTTTTTTTTTTAATTTAACCTTTTCCTGAAAGCATTTAAACCCTTTGGTAACCATAAACTATTCCTACATGATGCTGTGTAACAACCTCAAAATTTGAATGCGTACTGTCTTGTGCTCTCAGGCTAGCAAGGTGTGTCCTGGTCTGGTGGAAGCACAAGCTCAGGCAAGTAAAGAAGCCTGTGATCTGCCGACATCCCATAGGCCAAAGCAAAGAGTAAGAAATGCACTCTGCCCACCTCCAGGTTAGCGAGGAAAACAGTAATGTTCCATGGAAAAGATTACAGATACAGAAAGAGGTAAAGAGCCAGGTGCGGTGGTGCACACCTGTAATGCCAGGGGCTGGGGAGGGTGAGATAAGAGGATCCAGAGTTCAAAGACAGCCTCAGCAATGGCGAGGCACTAAGCAACTCAGTGAGACCCCGTCTCTAAATAAAATACAAAATAGGGCTGGGGAGTGCCCCTGAGTTCAATCACCAGTACAAAAAAAAAAAGAAAAAGAAAAAAAGAGGCGAAGAACTAGAGTCAATTCAATCTAATAAGATTCCATCTAGAACATAGTATGCATAAAATGAAATAAGCATTGGCTCCATTTGTACAAGTTCCAGAATCCCCATATAATAATAGCCTCGACAATCTCAAAAAATATTTGCAATGATAAGAGCTGAGTAAGAGAAGAAATGTATATATCTCTATAAATTTAGCAAAATCAGAAATATATTTTCAAGTGTAATGACAGTTCATACTTTTCCAAATATACTCTTTGCTCCTCACAGCTAGAGATTTTATTATTGTTATAAATCAACGTGACCACATGGTGGTGATGAAAAGGAAACCATAACACTGACTGTTTAATATGAACCAGTATATTAATCTGCTTTTTTTTTTTGCTACTAACACATTACAAAGAAATTCATTTTTTTTCTTACATACTGGTCCAAGTTGAGGGGTTCTACCTGTTGATGTCTTTCTTGCTGGCAAATTGCCAAGATGGTGCAGAGCACCATATGACAAGACACAGGAAATGTGGAGGAGGGAGGTTAAAATATCCAATGTCACTTTCAAAAGTAATTCCTTGAACTTCTGTTTTACACTTAGTTTGACAGTATAACCAGAACCAAAACAGTTTTAAAATGCCTTCTATGAAATCTCTCTTTGAACCAGTGGCATTCTCTATTCAACATCCTGAGTTAACTTTTTAAAACTGAATTTAGATTGAGTTTTTTAAGAAGCCAAAATATTTCAGTGCTAATTCTGATCACAAAGTGATAGAACGTATGTCTTTATGAAACTGAAAAAGATAATCCAAAAGAAATACTTCCTTACAGATTATCGTAAGCATGCCACTTATTTAAATATATGAATTATGCTGAATTTATTTACAAATATATTACATGAAAATAAAAGAATCTGACTCTATCTTACTTGGCTTAAAAAAAGAAAGATTTATTGAAGGAAATCAAGTATCTCTCAAAATTAATGAGAAGATTAAAGAAACAGCCCAACAACTGAGCAGGAATCAGATACAGCTAAATGACTAACAAAAGCCATGGCAGAATCAGCCACTGCCTCACGCTCTGTGCAGCTTGCTCCCTGCCAGTGACCCTGCCACCACTAAAACTGTTCCTGTTGGCATTTGTGTCACTGGAATCCCTGATGATGCTACTGAAAACTGGAGTTCTCTCCACGTGCCTCTTGCTCCTGATTGTGGTTGAGACGTGAGCATCCATTTAGCTAAGCAAGGGAAAGCCAGCAAAGTGGGAGATTTCTTTCTCCCTTGGGTCTGGATAGGTAGGCAAGACTTGGACAGGGGAAAAGATATACATTGTTATATATATGCCTCTCCTTCAGTCATCTTTCTCATATCCTTCAAATTCTATTTTCTGTAATTCAGACAAATTCATACCACATTCATCTGATCAAGGTCCTTTTCTACACACTGATTTCAGTAATCTGTGAACTGAATCCCACAGAAGGTCTGATGACACAATAAAATAACAACCCCACATCAGATTGATGAGGAAAAATTAAGGCCAAGTGGTTAGATTTCTTTTTGCAAATAAGGAAACGTGGAAGTACTTTAAGCTGGCTTCATTTTCTCAAGAAAACAACAAGAATGCTCTCTTCCGTCCACCCAGTGACTATTATTTCCATTGCAATCATCAGGCTACTTTTACTTAACACTTTCTATGCACTTATCACTGCATTACATGCATTGGAAACATAATCATTCTGTCTTCTTAAAACCACTGCAAGCCATGTATTTTCATCCACATTTCACTCCAAGAAACAGGCAAGGAGGTAAAGTGTTTTGCCTAACAGTCCCAAGTCTGTCTGACCCACAGCCTAATTACATCTCTGTCATTATATTGAGTCTTATCAAAAGGAATTTCAAAGTGAGAGCCATTTGAAAGAAAATTCAAAGGAGACGTAAAAGTAAGAAACTACTCCTATTTACTCCATTCTTTCCACACCCCTAGGAATACATTAATATGTTTTGAACTCTATTATCTATTATATATTAGATAATTTGGTGTATCTTTTGATGACGATTGTGATAAGCAAAAGTTTAAGTTGGAGAAAATCGATGAAAAAAGAAAGAAATTATAAATATTTGATTTCTACTGCTGCTTTCAGTTGGGCATTTTATTTCTAAAATCCTAGTGGCAATGGTCACATGTTTAGCAGATACGTTAGGTACTACAGATAGATACAAAGCATTTCCTCCCCAGACACCTCATCTGAATTTAGGTTGGTATTCCTTACTGAAAATTAATTACATCAGCAATAAGAAAACCTTATTTTCTGAACAAAGAGAAGCATGCATTGACATATTTTTCTGTGAACTAATCAGTACATACATACATAGGTGAATAAACTCAGGAGCCAAGTACTAATAGCACCTTGTAATTAATTATTCAATATTTTTAGCCCAAATATGCAAAACTAGTTTAGCAACAAGTTTGTTAATCCAGGAAGTAGCCTTTTAAGGTATTATGACTTTGTTCCTCATTTAAAGTCTAAAGAGGATGAAGTTTTGAGACAAAGGCTCAAAAAGAAAATTCTTCATAGATTAAACACATTGCACTTTGGTATATCACTATGTATCTTATGACCAGTATAGTCCATTTGGAAACAAGATCAACACCGTAACACTGTTAGTAGTGCACAAACAAAAACCTGAGAATCCAAATCAAGTCACTGTCCTGGAGAGCCACACTTAAATTGCTTCCCTCGACTTCTTAAAGTGAAATGCAAAGACCTCTCTTATTCCCAAGGAAACAAATTCAGTGAATTTTTCCATGAAGAAATGTGTAGTTATATTTCTAACAAAGACCATAAAGTTACAAGAAAGATCAGACATCTGTTCATCAATTTAGAATATATGTAAGACAGAAAGAGGCCACAAGAAATGCTTTGTTAAAAGAATATATCTCTTTGTTCAACAGTCCTTTGCTGATTTAGCCAAATGGTGAATCTACTGGTTGGATGACAAACAATTCTTTCTCAAAGCTATCTGCTCCTATGAGTCAATCCTGTGGGAAAGAGTTTATACTAAATTTGTCACATCCTACCTTATTTCCAGGTCAACAGAGTAGAAAGGGTAGAATTCCAAATCTTTTGCTTATTCTAACACAAAAATTAGGATAGCCCAGCAAGTAAGTTTGAAAAGTTTGGTAACCCTGGGCCCAGAAAACCTAATCAGTACTCTGTCATAGCACCAACAGGCACCTTTCCTAACAAGGAAATCTTTCCTATTGCCTACAGCTTTATTTGCCTAGGATTAGGCTTTAAGTGAATTCACTTCTCTCTTCCATTTGCAATAGATAAGTAGATTTAAAAGACTACATGTTTTGTTACAAATGCAACAACACTATAAAAGGTGTATTCATGAAAATTCTTTTGAGAATGAGTTACTAGTGCCCACTGTAAATAATCCAAAGCCATGAAGGGACTTTATTACAGGGTTCCTAGGGCATTTTACAGAACAACCAAGTCAAGAAAATACCAGAGGTGAGGTTGGACCCCAGGGACTCTTGGAACCAGGGGCTTACATATCATGAGGACTCCTCTGTTTCTATCAGCTCTGTTTCTACCATAGCTTCATTCTTTACTACAGTAGACCTGCTTTATTTATAGAGTGGGAAAATGGCTACCAACAGCTCTTGACTTGCATATAAAATATTTTCACTTTTTAACATTTCCCAAAACAGCATGTTCCTTATAATTCTGGACAGTCATTGTGTAGTATCTGGCTTATTCATGTATATCATGGTCAAACAGTACTTGTGATATAGTTATTGTTGACAGTTCCTATGTTCCAAAGCATGAAGACCAAGAGTCCACAGCAGACTAAAAGCAAATGCTGGAGACATTCACAGAAAACTCTCAAAAAGTGTTATATTTCTATTGCTTATGATGATGTAGAATGATGTTATATGGAAAGCAAAGCAGATATCAATAACTCCATCAAAGAGCAATTCAAAACAGTTTAATTCCAGAGTGGAAACAATTATTAGGAATACTTTAACCAATTTCTTTCACTTACATATTCTTCTTTGTATATGCAGAAGAGCAATAAATGATTTTTAAAACCTTTGTAAAATAAGACTAAATGCATGTTTCATTAGCAGCATTTATTTCTTGGTGGTAAATAAAATAGTGGTGCAGATTACAAACAATGGCATTTTACATTTGATGAAATACAAATTACAACTCTCTCTCTGGACAAACACGCATCTATCTTCTGCAGGAAGCATCCTATCTCAGGTACCTATTCCTGGACCAAACGCCTGTGGTCAGGGAACAAGTCAGAATTGAAGAGCACAACTTGGATGAAGGTGTAGCCAAGAGTGAGGAAGGCTGAGGGTTGGGCAGACAGTCCCATGAAGACCTCTGAACTTTTCTTTTGTGATTAATTCTTCAATATTGGCTAGATGTATATCACTTCTAAAACAAGAAACTGCAAAACCCAATTCAGGTTTTGGCCATTTTAATGAGGCTCTATATAATCTAACTAAATCAGCCATTTGACCCTCTAAACATTATCAGGATGCATTCCATAAACCTCAGTATCAAGAGAAACTTTTCTTCTTTTCTACATTTTGCTTACAGTAAAGATATTCCCTGAAGTTCATTTTTATAATTATATTGTTATCCCTGTTTAATTGAATTCTGTATTATATCTTTTATCCAATCAGAAACTGGCATATTATGGATTCATACATAATCATGAATAAAGATATCATTCTAAACATAAAGAGTATTTAATAAAATATAGATGAGCACTATATTTTAATTACTGAGTTTTATGTAGGGCCAGTTTTAATTTTAGAGAACAATTCATTTGATTCATCCAAATAAGTAATATACTTTGCTGATTATTTCTTACCAACTCATCTATTGCGTCAGTCTCCTCTGTCTATAAAGTATAATTGAGCAAATGTAACATTAAATCATTTAAAATGTTAAATATATTTATGTATATATAATTATAAATATTTTATTGCAATACTATATTATATATTTTCATATAAGATTTATGTGATAAGGGAATTATGTTATAAACATATGAAATGGTTTCCTGGAGTACATTAGGTTTTTGATAAAAATATTTATAAGGAGCTATGACTAAGAACTAAAATGAACCCACATAGAAAATTTGTTCTATAATATCACTACTTATTTGTTTTTAGGTTCCTACCCACACTCATTGAATTGCATTTTAATTTTTAGAAAGAGACAAGCATATTAATGGATATATATTGAAAACTGCACCATAAAAATTACATATTACAGAGAAAACCTAGTTCTAATTTTTAAATACTCTGAACATTCAGAAATAATGAAAAAGACACTCATGAACTTACCACCTGGAATTAGTTTTTGACAATATGTTACCATATTTGCTTCTCTCTTTTAAGAAAGAAGGATGAATCTTCTTTGGTGGGGACATATTTTACATAAAGCTTAAGTGACAGCAAATAATTTTAAGTATTGATTTAGAAGCTTAAATTATATTCAGAATGTATGCAAAATGTAAAAACAGTTTTTTCTAATGTTTATTTTCCCAAGCTCGTTTTTTAAAATGTTGTGGTGTTTTTTTTTTTCCAAAAGAGTATTTGCATTTGAATCCAATTTATTTCTAAAAGTAGAGTCAGAAGAGAGTTCTACCTTAGGAAAGTGAAAGTATCTAGTGCTTGACTGAAAATAACTTTTCCCAAGACATTCAGGATAATGAGCATAGCATATTGTTTTATTGCAATAGGGTAAGTTATTTATTCAGAGGTTAAATTCTTATTCTATTTGGTGGTAAGTGCAGTTTGTATGACAGATCCTCGTAGTTTCCTCAGGACTTGAATGGGGACAAGGGTGATAATGATGACAGCCACATTGGTAAATAGTGCAAAGAGTTTACAACATAAAATAAGATTGTGGAGAAGAATTCAGTTTCATTACAGGAGAATTTACATTATATTATGAATAAGCAGATATTATAATGTATTGTTCACAAAACATTCTATCATATTTTAGCCTTTTATAGATGTTTTAGGCTTGATTTTGCAAGTTTTGTTGGTAATTTTTACTACCATAATGAATTACTTATTAAAATTCACAAATTATCTAAGACTATAAAGTTTATTGGTAGGGGTAATCACTATCTCTGAGCTTAACAACTATGGAATATTTTTTATTCTCAATAAAATATTCATATTCCTGAAAAAAAATTAAAGTCATTCTTACCTTCAATCCTTTCTTCCTTGAAGTAATCCCTAACTTAACATTGTATTTTTTATTTTCATGCATACTATACTTTTACCACAAATGTATGTAAGATATTTTAAATGTTTATTTTAAATAGTTTCAAAAACATATTTCATCATATGTATCATTTTACAATTTACTGTTCCCAGTCAGCTTTATCCTTTTAAAATTTATTCTTGAAAATTAGTACAACTGCTATGGAAACCAGCATGGAGGTTCCTCAAAAGAATGAGAATGGGACCACCATATAACCCGGCTATATCATTCCTTAGAATTTTCCCAAAAGAATCAAAGTGAGCACACTATAGAAATGCATGCAAAACCATCTTTATCACAGTCTAATTCATGATACATAAGTAATGGAACTAGCCTAGGCATATATCAGGAGATGAATGGATGAAGAAAATGTGGTACAAATAGACAAAGGAGTTTTATTCAGCCATGAAAAAGAATGAAATTATGTCATTAGCAGGAAAATGAATGGAACTAGAGATCAGCATGTTGAGCGAAATAAGCCAGACTCAGAAAGTCATGGTTTATGTGTTCTCTCTCAAATGTGGAAGCTAGAGAGAAAAAAAATGTTAAAACAGGGGTTGGGATTTATGAAAATAGAAGGGAGACCACTAGAGCAGAGAATGGGGATGAGGGGGAGGAGGGAGGGAAAAGAAATTGGAAGTATTACAGAATGAAATTTATCAATTTACGTTATGTGTATGTACAAATATATCACAAAGAATCCCACTATTATATATAATCATAATATACCAATAAAAAAGATTTATGCATCTTGATACCTAAGATAATATCATGCATTGCACTTTCATTTTCATGCCTTCAATGATTTCTTGATTTTCTGATTTTTATCGACTGCACAGATTTTATTAAGTGAATTGCAAATCCCTAATGGGCCACTTAATCTCTGGGGACAGTAGTATTTAGTTTGTGAAAGTGCACTATTTAAAAGCAACAAGATATTTTTGCTTACCCAGTTTTTCTAAAAGTCACTTTGTGGGTTCACCTGACTTGTTTCTAGAGATGAAAACTTCTCTTTCAGTGACTATATTTCACTAGTAAAAGCAGATTCTATTTGAATTACTAAAGTAAAAAAAAATTTCTCTGTGAGCTAGAGTTCAGATACTAGTCTTTCAATTTGTAATAGTTGCATGTGAATTGGAAAATGAAGTCATGAAGGTCAACTGCCGAGTTCTCAAATAAAAGTGCAGAGGAACCAGAGACGGTATGAAAGAGAAAATATAAGATTAAGAGAAAAAATGTATACAAAGAAAGCATTCCGGTTACTCACTGTGATTTGGGGTCAGCATTCAAATCATGTCCATTTTGCCCTGGGTCATTTTTCCCTTATCTACAACTGAGGCATCATTTAAGATTGCCCTGTGCTGCCTCTTCCTTTATCACTTCAAAGGCTGAACACTTCCAGCAAATTCTTCAGTTCTCTCCCCTCCTTGCTCTTTGTAAAACTTCCTGTACATGTCCTTTGTATTTCATATTTGTAAAGGAAATCCAGTCCCAATTAAAGTTGAATTTACTCTATAATAATGTTCCTTTAACAGTTTTCTTTCTTTCTTTTAAATAAAGTAAGATCCATTCTGACTGGAGTTTTTAGATTCCATCTTGCTAGAAGATAGGGATGGTTGAAATGAAGTCAAAAACTCCTCTTGAGTAATATGGTGTCATTTCTGAAGCTGACCAGATATTAAACCATCTATCAACAGGAAGATTAAATGAATCATTAATAGAAGTAACATTTTTATATCAATCACAGTATGAAAAATTAAAGTTTAATAGCTACCTAAAGACTTTTCAAAAAAAAACATGCTATTCATTAAATTGCTGACTTAGACATATAGTATGCACATTTATGTGAAATTTGAAAGTATTCTTTTACCAAGTCAACATGTCTTATCTTTGTAGAGTTCTTAATTGACTACAACAAGTTTCCAAATTATAACCCATCCTTAGAACCATCAGATGACATAAGTGGAAAGGATACTCTTAATAATTTATGAGTTAATTGATTTTACTCAAAGCTAGAAGCCTTACAGGTCACAGAGTAAGTGCAAGAATTAGTTCTGAAACTTAGGGCTGCTAATAACTGGTAAACAATGTGAAGATTTTTTTCCCACAGTCTTTTCATATTATTTGTTATGTCATCTGTATTGTTTTGTTTCATAACAAAGTACCACAAAACTGGACGGCTTAAACAAAAGAAATTTATTTTCTCACAGTTCTAGAAGCTAGAAGTCCAGGATCTGGGTTTTGGAGGACTTGTTTTATTCTGAGACCTTTTTCATTGGCTTGTAGATAGGTTTCTTAGCCCTTGGACCTCATATGGTCTTTCCTCTGTGTGTATTTGTACCTGTGTTTCCTCTTCTCTTAAGAATACCAGTCATATTGATTTAGGGCTCACCCACATTATCATTCATAATAATTAACTTAATTATTCTTTAAAGACTCCATCTCTAAATGCAATCACATTCTGAGGTTTAAGGGGTCAGAACAACAAATGAATGTGGGGGGACAAAATTTAGCCCATAACAACATCATTGTCAAATTTCAGAATTAAAATAACTTGTTCAGTTTCCACCATGTTTGCTTAATAATTTCATTTTTCAACTTTTTATAGTCTTCATACATATTTCATAATTCTTACATAGTGTTATATTTTTTTAATAAATAATCCATGAGAAATGTACATTACTTTCTCATTTTCCAGCTGCATCTGCAAGGTCTAGCAATTTACCTGTTCAATTTCATGAATCCAATTGAATTGATTGAATGAAAATCAGTTGGATTATATACACACACACAGTTTCCCTTGGTACCCACAAGGGATATTCCAGAACCTCCTACGTATACCAAAAGCTGTGAATGCTTAAGTCTCTCATATGAAATGGCATAATATTTGCAAATGATCTATGCACATCCTCTCACATGTGATAAATGTGGATAAGTCATCTTTAGAATCTGTATCATAACTAATACAATGTGAACTCCATGTAAATAGTTACGATACTGTATTGTTTAGTCAATAATGACAAGAAAAATGTCTGAACATGTTCAATACAGATGCAACATTTTTCGAATATTTTCAACCCTTGGCTGGATGAATCTAAGAACATAGAAACTATGGATAAAGGGATATATGTATATGTGTGTGTACACACTTATTTGTATATTTTTTTATCACTTCAGTTATCAATATTTGAATTTAGATTCTTCCAAATGTTGCCTCAAAAACTAAGAGTAATGACTTATACCCCATAGACTCTCAACAAATGTTGTTAAATGAGTAAGTGAATGAAATCTCATATAAGTCAGTAGATTCTTTAAATGATGAAAGAAGTATTAAGCACGGTGCATCTTTTTGAAGTTGATAATAATTATTATTTGGCAAGTTATTTAATAAGACAAATACTTCCCTATAGAAGAAGGTACATTTAGATGTTTTTCTCTTACTTGACTCCAGCTATTCAAAAACATTATCGGTTAAACTTGTCCTATAGAATCAGCTACAAGCCGTTCATTTTTCCAACCAGTTCACTCACATTTACAAAGGAAGTATTATCTCTCTTGGACCAGCAATAAAACCAGCAGACAGTGGAACAGCAGCAGGAGACACTCTTTGGAGATAATATGTGGTTTATGTAAGACAGATGGAAATTGATTAATTTTAATACTATACCACGGCAGGGCAGTGTGGTCATTGCAGACTTCCCACGAACATAGCCCTTTTCTGAATTTCTCAATTATCCACATTAATTCAGTTTTAAGAGATAAACAGCAATCTTCTATTTCTTGTTTTGAAAACAACCTTATACTTGAAATACTAAAAATTTAACATAAAATCACAATTTTAGGTGCTTGAAAATGTACTGATTTATTTCCAAACAACTCGTTATTGAATCTCACTATAATCTTCAAGGTGTATGTAATTTTGTTTATTTCTTTCATAGAAAGGGATTAAAGCTAAACAACATTAAGCCTACATGTCATGTTATTCGAATCATGGCTGTTTCTCTAAAAAGCCCATGGTCTCTCAAAATCATGGCTGGATCCACTGTTGTGGCCAACCTGTGAACTGCATGAGCACTCACTAGCAGTATCACAAATTCTCCAGCTGTCCTACACTATGAAAATAAGGAGGTTCTTACTGTGGGGAGTTTTCTCCACTAAAATGAGCTGAGCTCTCTAAGACCCAGGCAAAACCATCAGAGTTAATCCTAAAAGAGCTCAAAAACCCAAAGATATGCTCAACACCTCCATCTGCTCCAACACCCACCAAGACTGGGACTATTTAGCAACATCATCCCTCTCACATTGTCTTCATCTCTCTTTCTTTGCCACTACAGGTTGCACCCCATGTTTACTTTACCTGGATTTTACACTATCTATTGTTGAGGCAAGTATAAGAAAAAGCCCTTAGAACTTGATTTTCCTGGATCTTTTGTCTGACATGTGGGGGTCATATCCTTGCAAAAACATGGGGTGCTATTCATTCTCTTCCCACTCAAAAAAATGCATATTCACAAGTATACCGGAAACTTTAAATAAATTCAGTGAGAAGGCCAGAACAATCCCTTTTGGCCTCAGTGTAACTTTATATGGGTCATTTTTTCTTTAAAGAGTTAGAGAGAGAGAGAGAGAGAGAGAGAGAGAGAGAGAGAACTTTTTAATATTTACTTTCTAGTTTTCGGCGGACACAACATCTTTGTTTGTATGTGGTGCTGAGGATCGAACCCGGGCCACACGCATGCCAGGCAAGCGCGCTACCACTTGAGCCACATCCCCAGCCCTTTTTTTAATGCTTCTTAGAATCATTACGAATCTTGAACGTCAAGAAATAAAGTGGTTCAATCTGGAGGGACTGTACACATGTGTTTGTTTATAGAATAGTCCAGACAATTAAGGGCTTTAGAGCTAAATAAATAAATTCACCTCATAAAGAGTTTTTCTGTTAATAGGTCATTAGGAAATTCTGAAGTCAAGTTCTTTCACAGTAAAAAGATGAATACATACAGTTCACCTTATATCTCAGTATCCAATATCCATGTGAAAAGTAATGATGAAATATTGTTTCAGCTGAAATTTCCACTGTTCAACTGGTTTGTATTGTATAGTTTAGAACATCTAAGTTGTTAGTATGTAGGTAAATATAAACTTTTTAATATACTAAACAGTAAAAAGTTCATTCTAAAGTTTAATATTCCTTAAAATACCATTACACCTTAAGTTTTAAAAGCATAGAAACATTCACCAATAATAAAATCAGGAAAAAAGTGACTTCTGTTTTGTAATAAATTATAAAAAATACTCAAAAATCATACAATACCTACAATAACTCCAAGGACATAAAATCTCGGCAGAAATAAACTTCTATACCTACATTTCGATATAAAGTTTAGTTCAAGATCATTTACTCTTAGATGAACAGACACTTCTCTTTTCAAAGTAAATTTTTCTGCTAAGGTGGCATATTTCTTGAGAATAGTACAAGAGAACTAAAATTCTTGAGAGATGCATTGGGGGATTTAAGCTACATGATTGTGTCTGCAGATCCATATCTAGAAGGGTTTCTAAATGCCTTTTTTTTTTTTTGCAGTGTACCCTTCTTTAAAAAGAGTCACTAGAAATAAAGAAATAGTTATAGGTAGGAATATATACAATATGAATTATACATGACAGAAAGGCCACCAAAAGGTAAGACAGAGCAATGGATAACTTGGAAAGAAATCTCACCATATACAGATTTGCTACTTGTAGAATCCATTTCCCCAAATCTTTAGAGCCTTGAGCTGTATCAGATTTCATTCATGTGAGTTCATTTTGATTGACTCTTAGAAAAAAAAAATGTAGGTTCTTTCATTCCAGTGGAACAAACAATGCTGTAATTAAAATATTCAACTTTGTCTTTAAAAAGAAGCTATGAGTCTGTGGAGTCAAAGCAGTTTATTGCTTGCTCAAAGGTGATTGTTTTGGACACTACTGAATTTAAGGACACTGCTGTATCCTTAGAGTCTACTAGAATCCAATCTCCAGAAGATCAGAACTTTGTCTGTCTTAGTCATTAAGGTAACCCTAGCACCCAGAATCAACTGTCCCAGATAGTAATGACTAAATACTGGGATAATTTAACATCTCTAAGCATAAGTTTATTCATGTATAAAACAAATCAACTTCAAAGAAGGAATGTAAGTATGACAAAGTATCTGACCAATGTAACTACTCCATAGTGCTATCATATAACTAAAAATCAAGGCTTTTCTTAGATATGCATTTAAACACATTTCCTCTCTCCCTCCCTCTCCCCCTGCCCTCCATAATAGTAAGATCTCATAAAGTGTATATCCTCCTTCTTAAATTAATTCCTTATTATCACTTTAATAAAGTTACAGTCTATCCCAGATATTCATAGATCTCTCCTTGCTGGGAGCCATTAGCCAAGTAGGTATGACAATTTCCTTGCCAGCGTACCCCATGTTGCTGACATTTAGCAGTGACATTGAATGTAGGTGACCTTGCTCAAGGACCAGGGCGAATTAGGGTGTTCCCGTTTAAGATAATCGGGTTTAGGGCGTTCCCAGTTTAGGTTCCAGGTTTAAGGTTTAAGATTATTCCTGCTGGGAATAGGGCGTATCCTGCTGCCTGAGTTCCCCTTGAGTTCTCACGGGATTCAGACAGTATATTTTTGGGAGATAGAAGCCCAGTGGATGTGGATTTGGGCAGAGAACGTGGATTTCCCCAGAACGTGTTTGTAGACGGCTGGTGTGAGTTCGGGAATAAAGAGTTGCTGTTTGAATCTACAAGCTGTGTGGTGGCTCGTGATTGTGTGCCCAGCCAGACTGCGGCATCTGTGCCCAGCCAGACTGCGGCATTTGGCGTCCCGTGCAGGGAACTTCTGAAGCTTAGAGGTAAGTGAAATTTCTCACCCTTGAGGAAGAGAGAAAGAATGGGTCACCAATTCAAAAAACAATGTGTTATTGTTTTGATTTATTTTGTTTTTATTTCAAGTTTCCTGTTCCTAGAACTTTCTCAGGCAAACTGGGGAAAATGGTTGACTCAAGGTTTGAAGTTGTTCGCCTCCAAGCAAGAGAAATTGTTAGAGGAAGGAGGCGCCCCAGTGAGACCAAGAACAATTAGGGCATATGTTGATACAATACAAAAATGTAGCCCATGGTTTTTTAAAGATGAGTTATTAAGTATATTAATGGGACCATCATGGTATCCTGTAGAAGGATTTTTCTTCAA